>NW_017096823.1:2750-66122 GCF_001412225.1 Nicrophorus vespilloides
TTTTTTTCACTTTTTGCAGTTTATCGTGAATTTCTCCACAACCACTAAAGATAATTACATCATCGACAATTTTACAATTTTCCGGTCTCAATCAGAATAGGTGAAAGTATGCAACACCTTGTACATCAATCATTCGAATTTTTCATCGGAACTCAGAGGTTCTTAATATAATGTTAGGTAAAGGAAATTAAATACAAATTATAAATCTATCGCATTATACAAGTACTTATTCAATTCGAGATGCTGAAAAAATCCGGCAATTTTTATTTTGTTGGATTGTCATGTTGTTTTTGAGGTTGGTAATCTGTGGCGGTTGCGTCAATTGAACCACAATTTTGTTGGCAGTGACGTGACATTATTCGCCATACTCTATCAAATTGGAATCATAATAAAAGTAATATTTGTTAATAAAACTAATATTTCAACCCTTATTCATAAGGCGATACGTTGCTAATAAGATCGTGTAGAGAGACACATTCTTGTTTTGCACGATCTTCGTATATCCTTTAATGTGTTTGTGACAAGTATCCCAGTATACAAGTATAGAAGTGCCGATATAATGTTAACTAAATTTGAAACAAAGTCGGCTCGAGTGAAGGGCTTATCGTTTCACCCAAAGAGACCATGGATATTAGCAAGGTAAATTACTAAAAATATTTATTTAATTTACATCTATTACAAACATATTCAAGCTTCAATAGTGGTTGATTCCAATGTTGTTGTTTCTTCTTCTTCAACAACGATTTCCATTTTAGTGGTTTCCTCACTTACATGTCCACTTGTTGTTGATTGCTCGGTAACCTTTTGTGGCTGTTCAGTGGTTGTAGTCGTTGATGTTGTGTCAGGTTCAATTGTTTTGACATTTTGTTCACTGGCAGCAGTGTTGTTGTCTGTCTTCTCAGTGGTTACCCCCAAATTGAAAGTAGACTTCAACAATGGCACCAATGGGGAATCAACAACCGTTTCTAAAGACCTAGCTTTTGGTACTGGTGCTCCATCATCAACTCCTCTCATGACTAACTCATCATTAACATAATAGAAATTTTGCACTCCCATCTGCGGGTGTTTCAAATACTCAATTAAAGATTCAAAGGGATTCCCTTGAATTTCTTCTTCTTGAGATTTTACATTAATAGCATTTGAATCAACTGCATCTGATGCAGAAGTCCTAGAGCTGAAAACCACATTTTGTTTCATTTTATGCAATTCTGGACCTAAAACAAATCTGATCACAATGGAACATTGCATAATATTGCCTAATACAACCTGTCAGGAAGATAACATTTGATCTTGCCCCATCTTTATTTTCCATGTGATAAGCATAGCCTCTGAAGTTACTTTCCACATGATTGTTTTGTCTGCTAGGTTCAGAATATGTTGAAGGAAATCCATTGTATTGTTGACGATATTGTGGTACAATTGTTTGAGGGAATGTATATATGGGTTGTTGGTATTGGATTGGATTAAAGAAGTTTGGTGCACTGTAAAAGTACTGACCATATGCCCCCATCACAAAGCATAGTAAAAGAGAAACCTGAAAGAAATGCAAAATGTCATGACATTTAAATCCATCTCAAGGATGATTCATTTTTGATAAAAAAAAATAAATGTATGCAATTAAACTAATTTAAATGCGTGGACCTTTAAAATGATCAAAGAGGAAATAAAGATTTGCACATTCTAATTAATTCAAAAACAATCTAGTTCCGATTTACGACAATTATATGATTATAAAAATAAATAATAATTTTATATAATCATATATACAACATATTAAAACCTTTTAAAGGCGCCTTTAGTCTTATAAGAATATATTCAATTGGTAGGGTTTCTTAAAAACTTTTATTAGACAATTATTTACTCAAAAACTTTTAATGGAATATTTTAGATATAAAACTGAGTATTATTTTATTTGTATTTGAAAATGTTAAAAATTATATATAAAATTGGCTGTTCATTTCAAATAATGTATTTAATACATCCCCTTACTTCTTCTATAATGATTATGATATATTAAAATGTATTAGTTTAAATAGTTGTATTAGTAAAAAAATTACAATAATAATAATATTCTATACTTACGGAATATATTGGAACCATTATGTCTGTATAGTTAATGATGAGTGCTCTGTAAATGTGTTATTTTTTTGGGGGTTTACAATTTATAGTAGCAGTCTGAGGGAGGAGGGGCGCACCCTACCAAAATTACTCGATTTGCAAATTGATACGAGCTTTTGGGCGTAACCAATTTCCCTTGAATGAGAACTCGTCCAAATCGTATTGGATTATGCCAAACAACTTTTTTTTTGCTCAGTTCTTTTAATAATAGTATTTCATAATGAATATTTATTTAAAACTTCTTCATTTGCGCGACAAGGTTGAGTAATGCGTTGGAAAAAGGTAAATTGAAACCTGATTTTTTCGAAATGCCAACACATGACCTTTGAGCTAAACCCTAATTTAGAGTGGCCCGTAAAATGATGGAATTCTCATGTTTATTTATTCATATATTTTTTTATTGTTTGTTTTCGTTCTTTCCATACGCAGTTTGCACAATGGCGTTATTCAGTTGTGGGATTATCGGATGTGCACGATGCTGGAGAAATTCGATGAGCACGATGGACCAGTCAGAGGGATCTGTTTCCACAACCAGCAGCCGCTCTTTGTTTCCGGCGGCGATGATTACAAAATAAAGGTTATTCATTGATGGCGCATTTTTTTTGTATCTAACGAATTCGCAAATAACGTGAATTTCCTATGCAGGTTTGGAATTATAAGTTGAAGCGTTGCATCTTCACCCTGCTGGGTCATTTGGATTACATCCGCACCACGATGTTTCACCACGAATACCCATGGATCGTGTCCGCCTCCGATGATCAGACTATCCGCATCTGGAATTGGCAGAGTCGTACCTGCATTTGTGTCCTGACGGGACATTGCCACTATGTCATGTGTGCGATCTTTCATCCTAGCGAAGATCTCCTAGTTAGTGCGTCTTTGGATCAAACGGTTAGGGTATGGGATATTTCGGGCCTCAGGAAGAAGAATGTTGCGCCAGGTCCGGGCGTTCTCGAAGACCATATGAAGAATCCTGGAACGACAGATCTCTTTGGACAGGCCGATGCCGTCGTCAAACATATCCTTGAAGGTCACGATCGCGGCGTCAATTGGGCTTGCTTCCATCCTACCCTACCGCTCATTGTTTCCGGTGCTGATGATAGGCAAATCAAGCTATGGAGGATGAACGATTCGAAGGCCTGGGAAGTAGATACATGCCGCGGTCACTACAATAACGTTTCCTGCGTGCTCTTCCATCCCAGACAAGAACTACTTTTATCTAACAGCGAGGACAAGAGTATTAGGATTTGGGATATGTCTAAACGTATCTGCCTAGACACGATCCGACGAGACCATGAGAGGTTCTGGGTACTTACCTCTCATCCAACCCTAAATTTATTTGCTGCTGGTCACGATGCTGGAATGGTCATCTTCAAATTGGAAAGAGAACGTCCTGCTTACACTGTTTATGGAAACCTTCTCTATTACGTGAAGGATCGCTTCCTGCGTAAATTGGATTTCACCACGTCTAAGGATACGCCGGTCATGCAGCTGCGAGGATTTGGAAAGTCCCCGGTGTACAACATGTCCTTTAACCCAGCCGAGAATGCAGTGCTCGTGTGCACCAGATCTAGTAACGTCGATGGTAACAATTACGATCTATACCTGATTCCTAAGGAGCACGAATCCGAAATCACAGAAGTGGAGAACAAACGATCTTCGGGAAATACAGCTGTATGGGTAGCTAGAAATCGTTTTGCTGTTCTTGACAGAAATATGCAGTTGAACATTAAGAATCTGAAAAACGAGACGACTAAGAAAGTGCAAACACCACAATGCGACGAGATCTTTTACGCTGGCACGGGAATGCTGCTTCTTAGGGACATGGAACAGGTTACTCTCTTCGACGTCCAACAAAGGAGAACCATTGCGCAATGTAAGACTCACCATGTTATTTTAATTTAATCATTATTCATCGTTACGATTGGTATTTCAGTGAAAGTGATGCGCTGCAGATACGTCGTTTGGTCCGCTGATATGGCTTATGTAGCGCTGCTCTCCAAGCATTACGTAACCATATGTAACAGGAAACTGGAGCAGCTTTGTTCCATATACGAGAGCATCAAGGTTAAATCCGGTGCTTGGGATGACAGCGGCGTGTTTATCTACACGACCAGTAACCACATTAAATACGTTTTGAAGAACGGGTAAGTTGCTGTGTTTTTCTTGTGCATTCGTTTCATGTTTTATATTTTCAACAGAGACAATGGCATTATCAGGACGTTGGAATTGCCAATTTACATTACTCGTGTGAAGGGTAACCACCTGTTCTGCTTAGACCGAGAATACAAACCTAGGATGCTAACGATTGATCCTACGGAATTCAAATTCAAGCTAGCTCTAATCAACCACAACTACGAAGAAGTATTATATATCGTTAGGAACTCGCGATTGGTAGGGCAGGCAATTATTTCCTACCTGCAAAAGAAAGGATATCCTGAGGTGGCCCTGCACTTCGTTACTGATGACAAAACTATTTTCGGCTTGGCCCTGGAATGCGGAAACATTGAAGTTGCCTTGGAGGCGGCTAAATCGTTGAACGATAAAACTTGCTGGGAGAAACTCGCAGATGCGGCTCTCATGCAAGGTAATCATCAGGTGGTTGAGATGTGCTACCAACGTACGAAGAGCTTCGACAAATTATCCTTCCTATACTTGATCACTGGAAACTTGGAGAAGCTGAAGAAAATGACCAAGATCGCAGAGATTCGCAAGGAGAGGTCGGCTCAGTACCACGGAGCTCTGCTTCTTGGAGATGTCGTTGAAAGAGTAAAGATCCTGCAGGATTCCAATTTGACATCACTTGCTAATTTGACCGCTAAGACTCATGGCTTACCCGACATGGTTACTGAAGAGGGCGAGGTACGCGAAGTCACACCTGGAGCCAAATTCCTGAGACCTCCACCGCCAGTCCAACAAGCTGAATCCAACTGGCCACTGCTCACAGTCAGCCGAGTAAGTACAGCTTTCAAACAAGTTATTAGGAAACTAATTTGCGTTTATTATACAAAATAATTTAAAACAAAATATTCCACGAACTAAAAAAAATAGATAGAAATAAATTGTAATGTATATTTCAGGGATTCTTTGAAAATGCATCTCTATCCAAAACGAGTGCACATATGTCTAATCTTGATATTGATCCAAATATGGAACCGGTCGTCGATGAAGGCGGATGGGCCGATGAAGAAGATGATGTTGATCCGGACGTCGTAAGTAAAAGTAAGCCAGATGCTTCTGGTGATGCCGACATGGATGGTGGCTGGGATGTGGAAGACGCAGATTTGGAAATACCAGATTTAGGGCCGACGAAGATAAACGGCGAGGATACCACCACGTACATCCATCTGCCTAGCCAGGGAATATCGCAATACATGAGTTTGATTAAAAATTCTGAATTGGCTGTTGAACATGTACTTGCTGGCTCTTTCGACAGTGCCACTATGCTATTAAATGCACAGGTAAATAAATACGTGAATGATTTACCCTAGGTCATGGTATTAATTATTTTATTTTGTAGCTGGGCGTTGTCAATTTCATTCCATATAGAACGTTATTTTTGGACATGTACCGTAGCTCCAGGACAATCTGCTCCTGGCAGCAAATCCTTCCACCCCAGTTTTGCAACAATTTGGATACCAACAAAGCTGCTCCGTTTGTGCACACAAAACTAACAGATTTAATTCAGAGACTACACGTAATTTCAATACGATTCAATTAATTATCTTATTCTCAATTGCTTTATTCTTTGTAGGTATGTTACCAACTAACAACCGGTGGTAAATTTACGGAAGCCATCGAAAAGATGCAATTACTTCTTCTGCAAGTTACGTTGATCGTCGCTGAGTCGAAGAATGCAGTCGTCGAAGCGCAGCAGTTAATCAAAATTTGCAGGGAGTACGTGATAGGATTAAAGATGGAGACGCAGAGGAAGAGTTTGCCAAAGAATTTGCCTGAGGAACAGGAGCGGCAATGCGAGATGGCAGCATACTTCACTCATTGCCAGTTGCAGCCGATTCATCAAATCTTGACGCTGCGAACGGCCCTAAACATGTTCTTCAAGCTGAAGAATTACCGGACGGCGTCGTCCTTCGCCAAGAGGTTGCTGGATTTAGGACCAAGACAGGAGGTAGCCCAACAGGCGAGGAAGATCCTGCAAGCATGTGATTCTAACCCGACCGATGAATTCAAATTGCGCTATGATGAGCACAATCCGTTCTCGCTGTGTGCTTACTCCTTCCAACCCATCTACAGAGGAAAACCAGACGAGAAATGTCCCTTCTGCGGCGCCAGCTACATGCCTAATTTCAAAGGACGCCTGTGCAACATCTGTGAGGTCGCCGAAATAGGAAAGAAGGCGAGTGGCCTGAAGATCTTCCACCACCAAACACGTTAGGATTAAATAACATATAGTCTTTCTTTTTGTATTTATATATTGCATTATTACTTGGGACATCTGTTGTTATATATATATTTAAAAAAAATGTGTGTAAAATGATATAAAGTTGGAAGAAACAAAATCTATGTATAATTTGACTATACTACTATTTTTTTTTGTTGTTGCAATGAACCCAATAATAATATATTTTTTAATATCTAGTATTATATAACCGTATTATTAAACTGTCATACAACGCGCGATTGTATAATTCTTATAGTTTCTAAAAAATTGTGTATTTTTTGTATTTTTTTTTCTTCGAATACATAGGCATAAATGCACTCGTAAAGTAAATGAAAACCGACATGTGAAGAAAAACATGGGGATTTTTTTTTATATAAATCACCTTATGTACAACACAACGTAAAAGCTAAAATGAAACAAAAGAAACAAAAAAAGAACATACTATATATATATTTTTACATTACCTAATTTTCTTTGTATATAAAATATACGCGCATTATATAATCATTAATAACTAATGAATTTTTTTTTTGTTTTAATATTTATACATATAAATATATATAATATTAAATTTTCCCCGAATCCAGCGAGCTCATAAAAAGGCATATTATACTATATTTTAATATTTTTTAGCTTTTCTTATTTTTTTTTTACTTATCACTTAACATAGTTTTAAGACCAAAACGAACAAAATTTCTATTGCTTCTTAATTTGATTGGTGTCTTCAGATGCATCAAAGTCAATATTAAAAATACTGCGTGAGGAAGTTGTTAATTTTTCTTGTATACTATGATTGCCTTTCGTGTATTGCATTTTGTCGAATGGGCCCTAACGTTAGAAACTTACAAGGTAAGAGAACAAATAAAGATAATAAACTAATGTGAAAAATAAACGTACAATAAGTAACAGACAGACATACACACATGCTCACACACATTCCCTTGTTGCAGCTTGGCGTACATTTTTCCTTTTTAATTAATTTTTCACCTGCTCATTTTGGCACTTATTACATAAACTCGACATAAAATGTAAATTAAGAATAAACTAATATTAGTCAACAGAACTGTTTCGTATGAGCATAATAGTAAATTCAATTAAAAAATCCCAACAGAAATATAAAACAAAGAAAAAAAAATAGAAACAATATTTAACACATTTAGCACAGTATTCAGTTGTCGACAATGTGTCCGAGTAAAAAAACGTGTATATTTTTACAATTATTGAATATTACTAGAAAAATAGTGAAACAATAATCATCTGTATTAATAATAAGGCAATGGCACTACCATAGCATTCCACGTATGTCTTAACTAAGTAGCTGTGCTTGATGACTCTTGTTTTCCTGGAAAGTAATATTATGTAGATAGGAGTAGATACGAAGAAGAACTGTTGTCGTCTATATTAATTAATACCTTTTGCCACACTAGCTGCGCTTACGAACTCTTTGCCTATAATCAAAAATATGTTTATTAGTAGTTATATCATTGAAAACATTAGGTGGTTTCTGTGTTACCTCTTGACATGCCAGGTGCTACAATTGGTGGTTCGCCGTCGCGTTGTCTCCAGGACTCTGTGCGTGTGCGTACCACCTGCTTGGTACGACCAGAACCAAAGGACTGTGCCCTGGTTCTAGACATGTGGCGACCACTCGATCCAGCGGGTGCACTAGTGCCTGGTTGCACAATTTCTCTACATAAGAAAAGCATAGATGTTATCGAGTTCGAAAAAAATATTATTAAAAATATTCATAATTCTCCGCAGAAAAAATATTGTATGATAATGTTGACGATATGTCACACGGCAGCAAATATATCGGCCTATTTATAATTTATCGATAAGTGTGCCAAACGTTATATAATCCTCACCTATGTCTATTTGCATTTGATCCTGCGTGTTTTCTATTCTTTTCGTCCATATGAGCTGGGCACCTTTCGATGGTGCAGCTTTCTGATGCGCTTCGATTCCTCTGACTGAATTGAGAGCGTCCATTCGCTTCGTTTATTTGAGGCTGAAACGTTAATTACATGACCATTTTGATATAGCATTTGTTAAATAAAACACTTACTTCAACAACTCTAAAATCTTCGATGCCTTTGTATTTGCTTAAATATTCTTTAAGTGCGGGATTCACTTGCAAATTGCCGCTATGTTTATAATATTTAATGAAAGCCCAGAACTTCTCGAGTCCGTACAGCTGATTATTCTCGAAGTCCTTCACTGTTTCCTCCTGGAAATCATCGTACAACTGCGGTCTAAACTTCACTTCTAAACCATATGAATAAAATCTAAAAAGGCACTCAAGACCGTATCTGTAGCCGATTTCAGCATCTTCCAGGGCAATCGTTTTAAACTCGTTATACATAGACCTATTGAAATTTTCTCTAAGGAAAAAGGACCAAAAACGGAAAAGGGTGTTCATTTCGCTGGAATGTCCGCCGCCCCAGCGCTTGCGTTCCTTCAAGCACCTGTGTCTGTATTTATGATAAGCCTGTTGCGTGAAGTTATTATCCTTCAGAAGAGAATGGGATGGATGTTGAAACGAGGGTAAAGCTTGTGGAACAGAACCGTAGCTCGAAGACAAATTCTGTTCACTCGGACTGGTACCTATGCTGCTGCCAGCACTGGACGTCCTCACCCTATGCTCCTTCACATCCATAATCCATCCAACGTGATACTCAACAGGAGGATTGCTAGAATGGCGGGTTTTGCGTTTGCGAGG
Organism: Nicrophorus vespilloides; assembly: GCF_001412225.1. Lineage (NCBI taxonomy): Eukaryota > Metazoa > Arthropoda > Insecta > Coleoptera > Silphidae > Nicrophorus > Nicrophorus vespilloides. The sequence goes on from NW_017096823.1 coordinate 11,990, forward strand.
AGTACGAGGATCTGGGGTTTCATCTTTAACCACGGCATAGAATCTCGGGACATTTCTGTGATGTGTGCCCTGTCTGGATCTAGACATGGAATACCTCGAGTTATGAACGGAGGAAACCTATAAAAACATCATTAAAATAAGTAACGTTTGAAAAGCATAATTAAATAAATTACTGGTGGTGGTGGGGGTGGTACTTCCGGATTTTTCTTTTTAGGCGCTGGCGGAGCTATTTTACGGAAATCTTCTTGGCTTATGATATTGACAGTCTTATAGCTTCCGGAAATAGGACGGTCCTGTATTGTATGTTGAAGTGTATTTTGTGAAATTATAAATGATTCGTAACAGATATTTAATAAAATTCCTTACATATTCATCGTCCACCCACAAATCTTCCTCGTAATAGTACAAGCCATCGTTAATAGCCTGCTCCAACTCCTGGGTCATCTTAACTCTGGTTGTCCAATCACCTGTACGATCGTGCTTGGGAGCTCTACCGGGAAGCGCTTGGGTAACAATGAGTAATTTGTTCACGTCTCTGTCGCTCAACTCATCGGAATCATCTTCGGGCCAATCTGTAGTAAAAAGGTTTTGACGACCTGTAGGCACTTGGTCCAACTCTTCATCGAAGTGAAACTCTAACTCTTCCCGTTCAAAAGCATTATCCTTCTCTTTGGCTTCCTTCTTGCTTTTAGGATCCTTAGTTTTACGCTTCACTTCTCTCCAGTTATTTTCAATATCATTTTTCTTTTGCATAACTGATCAAAAAAATATTGATTATTAGTTAACAAGTTTAAAACATAAAATTTACAAAAAAAAATATTACCAATTTTCTTATTTTCCTGAGGTACGGGTATAAACTCCGCTACATTTGGGTTTAAATTGTTCAAATCGCCTTGGGTATCCTTGAACGGTCTAAATGGTGTTGGCATTGGTGGTGGAGGTATATGTTGAATAGGAATGCTTTCCATTTCTAGACTAACCCCAGCAGTTTGCTCAAGAATTGGCCACCTCTCTGGCTCATCCTTAGTGCGCACCTGCAAAGCAATTCAAAATGTTAACATCCTTATCATACTTATAAGTCATTTTGTATATACCTTAAATCCAGAAAATAGCTCGAGTTTGTCGGAGTTGGTAATAGCTTCAACGACCAATGACAAATCCATAGTTAACGATTGCACACGATGAAATGAAGCAATTAAAGTAATGGGTAAGTATCCGTTCTTGTCCATTTTTCTACGTAAAAAGAAATCGCGCTGCAAATTGTCTTCACTGAAATAATATTCTATTTGTTTCTTAATATAATCCTTAACCGTGGGCGAGTCAAGGTTCACATAATTTTCAGAATTATAGTAGAAAGTCCCCATGTACGGTACAACGAATCCGTTTGAATCAATTTTTGTTAAAGAATAGCCCGCTTTCAGATCAGAAAATTCAGAACTATTGGTGCCTCTGTTGGAATTGCGGAAATTGGAGCGACGAGGAATTCTGTTGCGTCCCCTGCCTCTAGGAGCTGCAGACATTGGCCTGTTCTGCCTACCACCACGACCATTCGAATCGCGCATTTCCGCTTTCCAATCGCGATCGTTCTCGCTAACAGTCGATTGGACGTCTCCAGCAGCATCGTGCCTATATCTTGGAGAAGCATGTCTACGGTTACTGCCACCCCTTTTACTAACATCAATATCCAAAGGCACCCATTTGTGTTTGTTAGACTTGCTTGACAACTTCTTATCAGTAATTAATTCATTTTCTCGTTCATTTATGTTAACAGTCCCCCCATTAACTTTACGTTGCTGCAAATAAAAATAACAAAAACATTTACATAAGTTAATTGTTCTTTGTAATAAAAAAAAATTAAAAAAAACAAACAAAAAAATACCTCAATTGTCTGATCACCCAGAGTTGGCCAATTATGTATATCTGGTAAATTAGCAGGCTAAAACAAATTACAAAAGCAGTTATTAACAGTTAAGCCTAGTTTAAATGCATTAGAAAAAAAATTGTTAAATAAATTAAATACCTTAGCAGCTGGTTTCTTCTTCTCAGGTTTCACTGGAGCAGGTTGAGGCTGAGGTTGAGGCGGAGGTTGAAGCTCAGGTTGAGGTTGAAGCTGAGGTTGAGGTTGAGGCTGTATTTGTGCCTTCTCATTTTCTTGATTTTGAGGTTGCAGCACTCTCTTTTCATCCGACTTATTGTTTACACTCTTTGCTTGCTGCCAAGGGTTTGTCTTGGGCAATGGTGCTTCAACAAAAACTTTTTTGTCCTCAGCTACATTCTCCTTCTTAGCACTTGGATCTGCATTCATTGCATCCTTGGAAGTTGACCCAGTAGAATTTTCACTTCGTTTCTCTTTATCTTCCTTAACTTTGTGATCTCTCTCCCTTCGCTTCTTCTCATGCTTCCTTTCCTTACGGCTGTGGCTTATGACAGGTGTGAAGGATTCTTCCTCCTCATCAAATGACCTTTCAGGAACAATTGGAGACTCTTGCACTTGCACATTTTGATTGGTTTCTTTCGAAATGTTTTCCTTGTTGTTACTGTTGTTTGCTACTTTTAAATTTAGAAGAACGTCGGCATACGATGAATTTCCACCAACCTCAAGTTTCTCGTTGGAAGGTTGATTTACCGGAAGCTTGTTTTCGATCACTTGGCTCGACATTGTATTTGTTTAATTTCACTGGGTTATTCACGTATTAAACTTTAACAGAAAATAATCGAAACAAAATGTTCAATATGGGCACCCACCATGTTGTATTAAAAACGCATGGCTCCAACACACGTTGTCGTATGACAACAATATTCAAATGGTTATTCCGAGTAAATCGAAAACTGGAAATAACTATCAACGGGTATTTTAAGTAATGCACACTCTGGGAAGGAACTATGTAGAATAAATTTTGTTAGAATACAAAATATTTCATTATTTTTTCGAAACACTTAAAGCACATTTACGAAACTACGGATTTAGGTTTTGTGAAAAATGAAACAGGGCTTTATCCAACCACTATATTGGCTAGCCTGATTCCATGCTGCGCGACAATTTTTCGTTTAAAATTTCAAAATCCCCCACTTTCGTTTACTTTTACCAGCCTTTACGTTCTCAGTTTCTCTCCTCATTGCCATTTTCATTTCTTTTCACCATTTAACTTTAACAATACTTCTCATCCATTCTCACCATTTATGTACCATTTTTGATCTGTTCATATTTCTGTTTTATAAGAGAAAATATGACTGTTATATATATTTTTATGTAATTGTATAAAATCAACAGATTTAATAACTATATATTACATCCATTTTAAGTTAATTTCTTCAAATATACTGTGAAAACGTCCTCAACACTTAAGCGTCTTAACGCGATGGTATCGAATTTCAAACATTCCTGTCAACAGTAAAATAACCTCAAAATTTTTGCTTTCTACAAACATTAATATACTATTGATAATTCTGATAAATAAGCAAAAATGTCATCTGATGAAGATGACTACATGTCTGATAAATTCCTAGCATCTCTAAGGTCTGTACATGTTTATGTCCGAAAATTACTGAAAATTAATAGTTTGTTCAATCTGTAAACAGTTCCAATGTGGGCTTGCCTAAAAGGAAGCAGGATCAAAGGCAGCATGAGATGTTTAAGAAAAAGATCAAGTCAGTGTTACCTAAGAAGGCAGAGACTGAGGCAGCTGCAAGGGAAGCAGGCTTGAAGAATGCTATATCAGAAGACAACAAGGGATTTAAGATGTTACAGAAAATGGGATACAAGCCAGGAAGTGGCTTAGGCATTCGTAATACTGGAATTATTGAACCTATCAATGTTATTGTAAAGACTAACAATTCTGGTGTTGGTGCAAAAAGTTCAATCCGTATAAAAAAAGAAAAGAATCGACAAATAAAAGAGGAAGAAGCAAAGAAGTTGGAAGCAGAATTTAGGAAGGCCATACAGGAAAAATCTCGTCTGAAATCACTATTCACATTCTTTAGGAAAGCCCAAACTGCATGTGAACATTTGGATACAAATGAGGTATTTACATTGTTCATATTGAATTATTCAATGTTGAATTTGATCATCTTAAGTGTTTTCTGTGGATGAAATGGTTTTGATAATTTAGGATCTGATGGAACCAATTGTTGATTTCTATTGGCCAATCAAGATAAAGGAAAAAGAGGATGATGAGGAACAGGTGAAAGATGAGGCAGATTCAACTGATGAAGAGGAGGAAGAGAATGTGATCACTGAAGAGAACCTACTGAAATTAACGGAATATTTACGTTCGAGACATTTTTACTGCATCTACTGTGCTAGCAAGGCAGATGATCTCGAAGATCTGGACTCCTTCTGCCCCGGCAACAGCGTCGAAGGACACAATACTGATTACTGAATGTCTCGATGACGAAATTGATTATTCGTCACTAATGTGTATATTATCCGAGCTCTATTTCCTATGAATTAATTCGTATGGATTACATAATTCATCGAGTGTAGTTCAGGTGTTTCCAAGAGTAATAATTAAAGTGTATTATCGGGAAATTCTAGTTTTTTTTTTGTTGTTTTACTTTTATTTATCAACGTTATGTTCCAATAACATGACAGCCTTGCTTCGATATCGATGATCGTTACGTAACATCCTACGACCTTCAGCAATATCAAGTGGCGGTGGCGGTGTGTGGATATATTTACTTAACCACATGGAAGTAAGATAATAAAATAAATACGAAAAATATTTTCACTGTGGACAATATCCCTTTATATATATATAATGACCTTAATAAAAATAATTGTTTGCTTTTTAACTTCATTCAATAAATATTACATTTTTTAAAATTATATTATTTCTGTTTTATTTTGTAGCTACTAAAATTCACGGACAGATCTACCTCACTATTTTTTTTTGCGTTATAAAATAGTAAATGAACAGATGACATCGTTTAGAATATTAATTGTTTATAATAATTTCTTTGTTGTTGTAAATAAAGCAACATTGTGTACAATTTGCAGTAATTATCTAAATACAAGAGGTAACAATTTCTACAGTGTATAGGCACAGCGTTGAGTATGACTGAAATTCACAGCCAACAACATTTTTTTTTTTCAATATATACTATTGTTTTTTCTTGATAATTTGATCACTAAATAAACTAAATTAACAAACAAACCATCGTTGCGAATAAACAAAATAAAAATGTAAATCTAAAAGTTTTTGATTATTTATATAATATACATACGAGAAAATTAAATATGATCCTTTTTCAACAAAAAAAAAATAAATTCAAACAAATAATAAAAAGTAAAACACTCACTATTTAACTTATGCATTCTCTCAGAAAAATTGCACAAGTCTTAAAATAATATTTAGTACAATAAAATTAGGTGTTATTAAATGCAATAAAAAAATCAAATTAGAATAGACAACATTAACTATTTCTTATTCTTCGTTGTTGATGACGATGCTCCTACGGGAAAGAGAGGCTCATCGGCGATGACTTGTGGCGTCGTTATAGAACCCTTGGCGTCAACATTGGACATTGGCAACGGTTCCTGCACCGTTTCCTCCAAAGAATCATCATTGAAGAGCTGACTGAAGTCCAGAGGCGTGGAATACGGGGCCAGTTCAGATCCGCTCATCAATGGATCTTCTGAAATTTACAAAAAAACAGAAATCAGTTAACGAAATTGTCGAATTAGGTTTTAATTGGTTACCTAATTTCATCTTTTCCTCGCTCTTTGTAGCAAGACCATAGGCCGGCGTTTCATCGTGGTTGAACAACTGCAAATATTTAATCTTTATGAAAGCATTGCAAATGCGCTACAGTGTAAACCAGACATCCGATAGAAGAAAAAAAAGCCTATGGAATGTCTGGGTTTTTGCTAAACAAAAATATGTACGGAATTATGAATCAATTACCCCTAGCAAAGTGTTGGCATCCAGTGTGGAATACCCGTTGAGCAGAGATTTCAGTTGGTCCAACTCGTTCTGTGTACTTTCCACGTGAATGTCCAAATCTTCGCTGTCAACAGATTCACATCTTTGAAACAAATTAATATATTCGAATTCTAGTACTTACACAGAATGCAATCGTTTCAGCGTTTGATTTGGGTCACGTTTTGCCACTGCCATGTCACTTTCGCTCTCTGCACTTAAATCTTTGATTGTATTGCTGTTATAGCTACCATTCATTAGGTTACTCAGTAGCGTATCCTGTGTTGAAGGATTCAAGAAAACTTTCAGGTTGTTGCTACTGCCGCCCGGTGCTTCCCAATTTACATTTGTTTCAATATCGTCAGGTAATTCAGTGTCGGAAATTAAATCGTCCATTTCGCTAGAAATCTATAATACCTGTCTTAAATATGATTCTTAGGTAATATTAAGAGTGTACTCACTATATCCGGCGATTCAAATAATCGGTCTACACCAATTTCTTCACTCGGTTCTGTGGCTTGTACCTAAACATTGTTCAAAATGTTTGTTTTTCACTTACAGTTGACGAAACTTGTGCATATTTTCAATTTATCCTAATTTATCTTAATATGCCCCAACCTGAATATAAGTGTTAATCAATGATACAGTATGAAATTATAACAATTATCTCAAGTACTATTTTTTTTAAATTAATGATATGTTATAGTCATGAATCTTCCAAGGTATGATATTGTCAAGAATGAAAACGACACAATATGCCCTTCCAATGCATTATATAATATATAATTATTGTCCCTTTCAATCTCATGGCATGTTAATTTGCAGTTAAAATGAAACCGTAATAGATGAACGTACTATTGCGAGAACAATATTTCAATAAAATCGCACTTTTTAGTATTGCATCATCAGTGTCCTATATAAGCAGCAAGTTGAATATTGCTTAATAATTAGATATTAAAATCTATTATAAGTATTATGTTTGCATTGTGTCTAAATGTGCAAATAACGAATTGAAACGAGATTCTACTAATCCGCATAAATAGGATACTGACTCTATGTAGAATTAGAATGTTTAATGTTACCTTAAATGCCCTTTCAAAAGTAATCTAGGGTTTCAATAAATCAAGTTGAATAATCTAAGATCACACCTATTTTAGGAACTGACTTTGCTTGTTTTCTCACCTCTTGTTCTAGATCTGTGTTTATCAATAAATCTTCCTGTGGTAATTCAGTATTGTCCAATTCATGTATGATAGGACCCTCTGATGTTGTAGATGAGCTTTTAGAAGATTTTGGCTTTTTAGGATTCTCATTGAGCATCAATGGGTATCTTCTTTTGACACCAAGGCCACTCATTCTACCAGTAGGTTGTACAATAGTCACCAGAAAATGTATCAACTAAAATGATAACCAATTAACTCAAATACTAATAATATCCATAGACTTACTTTATTGACCAGCTGCCTCTGTTTAATATGTTGTTGTCGAAGTAGAGCAAGTTCTCTCCATAGAATAGCATTTTCCTGTTTCATTGTTGTGAGCTGTGTGTCAACTGTATTTTGTCTACCTTTCAATTGTTGCATATCAGTTAAGAGTTTTGTTACTTTCTCTGGGCTCATTGTACTTGGTTTTGTATTAGTCAATGATATAGTTTGATTAGTTTTTGCAGAACCTGTTACTTTTCGTTTAATGAATTTCATTAATTCTGGTTTATTCTTTTGAAAATACTGATGAAAGAATTGTATTTCATCTTTGTCATAATCCATAGCACCATTCTCAATCGTTGACATCTTATGAAATCCATCTGCAACATACCAAGGAGATTTAACCTTTTTCTTTGAGTAACAAGTATTTTACTTACACATGTTGAGTTGCCTTACGAAACTGCTCATGTTGTTGTGCTTGTAATAAACTGGTAATAACTCATACCAAAACTGAGCCTGGTTCTGGATAATGAAACTGCTACCCGTCTGAAATTGTTATTGGGATTGTTAAGGTATGAATTCAAGTAATATCATTTATTATTTGACACTTACGGGAGCCCAACAAATGAGATGATTTGTTGATGGATCATTAACCATTTTCCATAATTTATTTAAGAAAGCATTTACTTGACTATCTGCCATCGGCTGCATTTATATACGATTTCTTGTGATGTTATAAATGGTTATAACGTTATAAAATCATAAAACCTTAAAACACTGAAACCACAGAATACACAAACTCCAAAACGTCACTCACAATAATGAATTTAGCTACATATTAGGAAAGTGACATTCAATGTCAATACCAAGACGTCTCTTGTGTCTCTCTCTTACTCAGTTGATAATCGATATACGCTATTTCTCTATGAAAATACAATTCTTCTTATTGGTCTTTAATAAATTTGTTTAAATGATAGTGCAATATAGTGTGATTCACGGACCAATCAATAGTGAAAGTGAAAGATGATTGCCTTTTAGATAACTGGATAACTGTTAAAAGTAAAAAAAATCAACCTGTTACCTAATGCAATATACAATGAAGTTCACTTAAATGATCACAGCAGAACTTTCCACCCTCTCACCAATAACGTTTTGTTATTATGAGATAGTTGTAAACATTGGCACATGTGATATTAGTGTTAATTTGATAAAACCTTAGTATTTGCTAATTATGAGCAAGAATTTACCTAAATTAGGTTAAACTATTCGCACTATTTGATGATGATATTATTGCGCATTGTGAAAACACTAACAGCAGAGAATTGCGCAATGTTACAAGTTGCGCTTTATATAAGGTATTAGGATCGTTCATCTTTTTTTAGGATCACCCTGTATACGCATTCATATATAGATATTAGGTTGCAGGCGACGTAGGTAGGAGCAGCAGTTTGCGGGAATAGCTCGCCTCGATGGTGGAGTAGTCCCCCCGAACCCTTTGCAGTGTAAACAATGGTCTTCCTTTAGAAATAAAAATGTTCGCGTCGAAGCTGCCCAAATGCCACAGCATATACTACCTAGTGGTGAAGGCTAATTACAGCACTCAGCATGCGAGGGTTGTAATTGGGGGTGCGGGGGTCGTGGGTAATTCCGTGGCATACCATTTGGCAGCAAAAGGATGGACAGATGTTTTGGTATTGGAGCAATCGACTATTGGCAGTGGATCTTCGCATTTTGGGTCGGGAACGTTGGGACTTTTTAAGCCAATAGCGGACAGAGATCTAATTTGGTATAGTATAAAATTATACCAAGAGTTGCAGCAGAAGGGTTATGACATTGAAATGAAAAGATGCGGCAGCTTAAATTTAGCTAAGACAAAAGATCGACTTATTGCTCTCAAGAGGCGAATAGCGTACAACGTTCCAACTGGATTGCAATGCGAATTGCTCGATTCGAAGGCCGTTAAAGACTTACACCCCTATTTATTCACTGAAGATCTGGAAGGCGCTGTTTGGATTCCAGACGACGCCGTTGCGAATCCAATTAAAATTTGCCATGTTCTGGCTAAACTAGCGCAAGAATACGGAGTGCGATATAAAGAGAATGTCATCATTAAAAATGTTTTGACTAAGAACCAAAGGGTTTACGCAGTACGCACCAACGAGGAGGTTATTCACTGCGACTATTTCATCAATTGCGCGGGAATGTGGGCCAGGGAGTTGGGTTTGCAGTGCAATCCTAAGGTGCGGATACCGGCTTATCCCGCGGAACATTTCTATGCGCTTACCAGTAACCTGAACCTTGAAGAAGGTTTGCCTTGCGTTAGAGATTACGATTCCAACTCGTACATACGCCAAAGTGGAAGCGGATTTTTGCTAGGTTGGTTTGAGCAGGAAGCGAAAGCAGCCTTCGATGATCACCCGGCTATACCTAAAAATTGGCGGCATTACTTACAGCATGACTGGGCGCAATTCGGTACTTACCTATCCCCTATAAGAAAACAATGTGTAATATACATTTTTTAGAAAATTTTTGGAAAAAGTCTATGCACAGGATTCCAATGCTCAGTAGTTGCCCGCAACCTCGCTTGATCAATTCCCCCGATAATTTTACACCAGATGGCAGGTGGATTTTGGGAGAGATGCCTTCAGTATCAAATTATTTTGTTGCTTGTGGCATGAATGGTAATTCCTTACAGGTAACAAGAAAAAATTACTTGTTTACAATATGTTTATAACAACAAAGATTGTAGGGAGCTGGAGGAATTGGTAACGCAATGGCAGAATGGATAATTGAAGGAAGGCCAACTAAAGACCTTCTACCATTTCACGTGCAAAGATACTTAGATGTTCACAATGGGCGACAGTACTTACAACAGCGAATTAAAGAAGTTGTCGGTCGGTCGGTTCAAAATTTACACAACATTTTCCAACAACCAACTAATTGAATGTTTGTTTTTCAGGCATTACGCTATCTTGTACCCGTTGCAATGCGAGTATAAATACGCTAGAAAGGTGAGATGTTCGCCGTTGTTCAGCGTGTTGGAAACGAAAGGTGCTGTTTTCGGTATAAAGATGGCATACGAAAGAGCATTGTATTTCGATACGACTTGTGGTGACAAGAAACCGACTATGCCTCCAGGCAGTTTCTACAAACCACAGTTCTTCAATTTCATGAAGGAGGAGCACAACGCATGCCGCGAAGGTGTCGGTATCATCGATATGTCTTCATTCTCGAAAATCGATATCAAAGTGAGAAAGTAAATCATCTACAATAGAAGTATATTTTATTTGATGTTTTGTAGTCGGACAGGGCAGAAGATGTAGTGGGTTATTTACAAAAGTTGTGCTCGAATGAGGTAAACATTCCTATAGGGAGTATAGTTCATACGGGTATGCTTAATGAGCACGGCGGTTACGAGAACGATTGTATGCTGGTCAGGCAAGAAGAGAACTCGTTCTTCATGGTGTCTCCTACTAGTCAACAGACACGAGTCTATGAATGGTTGACCAAGAACCTATCTTCGAAATCTACAGTTGCGCTAAACGACGTTACGTCTATGTACACCGTCCTAAATGTCGTGGGGCCAAAGGCTAGTGAACTTATTGGCGAATTGTCCAACAGCGATATGCTGCTTCATTCATTTACTTACAAGAAGGTCAACGTTGGTTATGCTTCTGATGTTATGGTTATGTCATTTACACATACGGGCGATCCAGGATACTGCCTTTATATACCCTCCGAGTACGCTTTGCATGTGTACGAGAAACTTATGGTTGTAGGACGTGATTACGGTGTTAGAGATGTGGGTACTTTAACGCAAAGGTTCATGAGAATCGAGAGATTCATCCCATTTTGGGCTGAGGAACTAACTAGCTTCACAACACCTTTTGAAGCAGGAAATGGTTACAATGTCCGTCTAGATAAAGTCAGTTAATAGGATTACATAATTTATTTTTAGTTATATATCAATTTGATTTCAGAAAGATCATTTCATTGGTAAAGAAGCTTTAATGAAGCAGAAACGCGACGGAATACTTAAGCAGCTTGTCTTTTTCCAACTGAACAAAATCAACATCGACGTTGATATCTGGCCTTGGGGAGGCGAACCTATCTATAGGAATGGGGAATTCGTAGGAACGGTTACATCGGCTGGGTAATTGTGCCATTGGTAAATCACCAATTCACTAATTGATTAATATTATTGTTCTAGATACGGTTTTTCCACGAACAAACTAATAGCATTGGGTTTCCTACGTCGGCCCAAAGATTCTCAGGTGAAGACGGTCACCACCGATTACATCCTATCGAAACAGGCGAAATACGAAATCGACATTGCAGGCAACAAATTCCCTGCGACGCCTTACATTCACGCCCCTATTTTTGCAACAACAGTTTCGGAGAGGAGGAAATATAAACCAACAGCAATAAGATCAAAAGCTTTCATGTAATTCAAGTAATAAACGTAATCGGTGTGCATTCGTGATCAATTCGTGCGCCCTCGGATGTCGCACGCGATTTTCATCGAAGACGCAATAAAAACATTATTATTGAACGTAATAATAAATATAATTAAGTACATAACATATGAACAATCACAGCCAGCGAACCTCTTATGAAATTGTGGCCCTTAAATAAAAACAGAAACAATTTTATTTGTGTTAAATAAGTACTATCAAATCATATACATTTCACGGTAAGTATATACCTATACTTGATGGCCACTGATTGCTTGGATTGACTAGAAAAAAAACATCAATGTTATATTTGCATGGTTACTTCGCCAATGCTTTTATCCTTACCGGCGTTACAGATGAGGAGTTGTCTCTCTGATATGTATCATTATCTACGATACAAATGTCTGAATCGGAATCGCCTAGATTTCCATTAGCATTTTCCTGAAGGTTAAACTGCTCATTGCCAATGCTAACGTAATATGGTGGTTTATTTACCTGAGTCATTTGCTCGGTCGTCGTTAAAAGTCGGGCAATCCCGTTGCAGCAGACTGGTAAAGTTTCTAACAATGTTGGACGAGAGTGGGTAAGCAACGGCTTCATATAATTAGTATCAAAAGATGACCACCAACGTGCTAAAATAGCCTTGTCATATGGCGAGTTCGGCCAGTCAACAGTGCCGTCCTGAAATTATACTTAGTTAACATAATATCTTGGAGCCGGTAATGATGCTACAAGGAGTTGCAATAAATATAAAGAAAAAAAAACATGCATTACGTCTACGACTTCAAATTCCAACTAAAAGTAAATATTAGGATTTTAATTCTTACATTTCGTCGAGTATCCGGTTCCTCGTCCACTCCAACTCTACAAACAATAACATACAAACAGTATTAGTAAACATGAGAAATACTCGTTGATTGCTCAGTAAACATACGGTATTTTGAACCAGTAGAGGAGATTCAAAGCCGAACCGCCTTGTATAATTACAGTTATTATCACAATGAGAGAAGTAGTCGTAAGCATAGCCTGTCTGGCTTCGGATACGGTGTTCCTAATTGCTAAAGCAAACGACATAGCACCGCGAAGACCTACAAAACAAATACAAAGTTCATCACTTTATTTATTTATTCAAACGCTGAACTGCAGCTACCTGCAAAGAAGAGCATGTGCTGAAAGTTGGTTGGTATCTTTGGGGAACGCCAGAAGTTCATCAACCAAGACAATGGATAGATATTCACGGCTCGTCCAATAGCAGCGCAAGTCTTAAAAATCCTTAAGGAAATAATACTGTATGTATATAGTAGTATATTGACGAGAAACCATATGAAAAGGATACGAATCCAGCTACTATGAAAAGCACATCAAAGTGGTGCTTAGGAAATGTGAACATCGACACACCGATGTAAGAAAATATGAAGTTCTCAGCGAGGAAATTCAGCAGTTCGAACATTTGTTTAGTTCGATTTCTTGACTCATCAGATAGATTGTTGTAAGTATAATGTGCTTGGCAGATTCCGCAAAACAGAACAGTCACGACGCCTGTAATTTAAATTATTATTAAGTTTTTCTGCATATACTATGCATTTAGAAGCTGTAATTTGAAACTACGAATGTGCTTAAGCTATATAAAAATAAAAACGCAAATTTATCATGAATAAGTATCTTTACCTGTAAGTTCCGTTGCTTCAGCAATTAAAAACGTGCTGTAAGACATCAGAACAAATAAAGCTGACTCGAGCAAAGGAAAGTCTCGTATTCTGGTGAATTTCGTCATGTGATTCTATTATTAAGAAAAATAATATGCATTTTTTGCATGAAACGTAAATAAGAGACACAAAGAAATATAAAAAAGGATATTAATGCAGTAATCATTCCCATGACAGCGCCAATAAGTAGAGACAGCATAAATATAGCGAAAAAGTTCCACACGGCTTTGAAAAATGCTACTGTTTCAAATGTGCCAGTTCCTGATTGATACTTTTCGGCATAGTTCTGAATGGATCTGAAATGGAAGAGATTGAGTATGGTGTTCAATTGGATTAGAATGATCCCTCGACGACTCACCCACTAAGAACAAGAGCAACAGCGTCGTTTAAAACGCTTTCACCAAAAACCAATGCATACAAATTAACATCCACGCGAAGATCACTAAAGATCGCTAGCACCGTAAGTGGATCTGTGGAAGAAATAAGTGCCCCAAAGTATAGAGTGTCTAAGAATGTAATACTGTTCGCCATGTGAGAAGGCATTAATTGAACACAACCATACATTAAGGCCCCAACTACAAATGAAGACACTGTTGTACCAATAATGGCGAATGTTAGTATTGCACCCAAGTTACGGAAAAAATATTTCTGGAAATTTAGTGTTAATTTACATTCTACCAAATAACTGTGATTAGTTATAATTGTGATTGAAACAATATTTACCCTTTTCAATGAATATCCAGCATGGAAAATTATTGGTGGCAAGATAATGTTAAAAAAGATTTCAGGATCAAAAGTTGCTTTAAAGTCAATTTCATTATCTCTCACGTCCCTGATCTCTCCACGGAACATATACTCATATGTTTTATTCTTGCTGTGATACTTAAATGGAAAATGTAGTGATAAGGCATCTGGTGGTAAACTTGAATTGTATTTTGCATCATTGGACACCACTGACATTCGTAGGACAGGATCACTGCTGCCTGCATACCTTATTATTGCACCCACAATCAATCCTAAAAATCATTATGTCATGATGAAATATATAAAATTGCAGCACATTTCTTACCATATATAACAGCCAAACCAGTTTCATGTAAAAAGCTGACTCTCCTATGTTTGAACAACCAAACTGTGAGGACAGTCAGTATCAGAAGGAGGGTATATAATAGCAAATTTAGTGTATCCAACCGGTGAGTTGTTTGTGCTCTAGCATCCAACTCTATATCTGAATCAGCACCAGAGCATTCTCTTAATAGCAATACTCCAAAAAATCCAAGTAAAGAGCTCCACATCTTTTCTCTTAGTAATTGTCAACAAATAAATTACAGATTCGTACGTCGCACAGAATTTAACTTATTTTGATAACGGTTTAAATTCAAACCGCAAATATAAACACTGTACTGATAAATACTGGATTGCATAGGTTTGCATAAAGCGGCTCAAGGTTGGTTAAAATATTAAAGGTGACAGTTGACAGGGTTGGCAATAATTTCAGGAAAAAGAGAAGGTACACGGTTACGGAATTGATCGCAATACAATAAAATTAGGAACGCAACCTCAGTACGACTGCTTCTGTAACTGAAATAATTGATTAATATGTTGTGATCTTGTCTGATGCCGATAAAACCGTATGGGTCACTTGTTGTGACGCCGTGCGTTGCGTCCAATTCTTGGATTTTATTTATTTGCTTAAATTCCAATTAGATAACTATTTCTGTGTACAATATACTTATGATTTGTCATTGAACTTGCTAATTGGCACTTGGCACAGTAACACAATTTTCAGTTGGTAGTAATGCCTGTGGGTGGCGAAAAGCAATGTCAATACGCGAGTAAATAAACCATGGTCTGTTGAATTGGATCGTATTCTTAGAAGAATTGTGAAAGATGTGATTGAATGTATTTTGTCATTGTAAGGAAAATAATCAATTATTAGACATGAACATACGATACCGACTGATAATTGTTGTATTTGTAAGCATTTTGGTTCTATGGAAGACATTCCAATACTATGGTATTTATACAGATCAAGAAAAGAGGTTAACTCGATTGGCAATTAACAATGACGACCAAATTAAGGACCAAATCAGAGTATCTGTGTATTATGAATCACTGTGCTCCGATTCCAGAAATTTCTTTATCAAGCAACTGCTTCCCACATATTTGGAGTTATCAAGTTATATCAGTTTAGACTTAATACCATATGGAAAGGCCAAGGTTTGAAAATTGTTAATAAAAAACAAAACACTAATCTTTGTTATGCTTTACTTACATACTTAATATGTTTCAGACCATTGAAGATAATGGCAATATAGAATTTGAATGCCAGCATAGAAGCACTGAATGTCTTGGCAACAAGATACATGCTTGTGCAATTGATCAGATCTCAAATCCACTGCAGGCGCTGAAATTCGTCTCTTGCAGCCTCGAGGATGGTATTTTACCCTATGAAGCAGCAGAAAGGGTAAGCATGCTGATGATGTGTTGATTGATGTGCCATTATTTATTTGCTTTTACAGTGTGCAAGTGAGAATGACCTGGACTACAGGAAGATTGTTGAGTGTGCAGACAGCAAGGAAGCTTCAATTATGCTGAAAGAATACGGCAAACGCACAGACGCTGTTCAACCACCAATTACGTTCATACCGACAATTGAATTGAATGGTGCACAGACAGTGCCACTTCCTAATATCTTGAAAGACTTCAAAAAAGTATTATGCACAACTATAAAAGATGTTCCTGAAGCGTGCATGTAAATCAATTTTAGATAGGTGTGAATTTCTCTTTACTCATGAAATGTATAAATGTGAATATATATATTACTGAACAAAACTCCTGTCTTCTTATTAAAAGTCATACCAATAGAATGTTTGTTATTTTTATTTGATAAGTTGGAAAACAAGAGTGACTATCTTGTAGTTCTGATAAGATATATTGAGGGTGGTAGAGGAAGTGTAGCAATAATAAAATGTAATTAATCTATTAACTTTTTTAGATTACAAAATATCAAAGGTTATAATAGTACAATACTCTCATATACAATTATTATTATTTTCATTGCAGCATTGAAAAAGGTTTCCTCATATTATAATTATTATTTTTTTTTATCGCAACAATAATTTACATTATAACACAAGTAAATACATTTAAATCATTTATTTACAAAGTAATTGGTATTTATTGGTACAAATAAAGGCTCAGGATGCAGTCATATACTATTTAAAAAAAGGTGCATATATGATGCTATAATTTGTGATTGCTTGTAAGCCATGTGAGGCCTTCGTATAAACCGTCGCCGGTGGTTGCACAGGCGGGCTGCACGTACCAATTGCGGTCGCGGATTCGCGTGAGTCCAAGTTTCTCTTGAATTTCGTGCGGCTTCATTGCTTCTGGTAAGTCTTGTTTATTGGCAAATATTAAGATGATGGCGTCGCGCATCTCGCGATCGTTGATGATTCGATGCAGCTCCTGTCTGGCCTCATCAATGCGGTCCCTATCTGCACAGTCCACAACAAATATAAGTCCTTGTGTACCAGTGTAATAATGCCTCCAGAGTGGCCTAATCTTGTCCTGCCCACCAACATCCCAAACATTAAACTTAACATTCTTATAGGTGACAGTTTCTACATTGAAACCCACTGTGGGAATGGTGGTGACAGATTGGCTTAGCTTAAGCTTATAGAGAATCGTTGTTTTGCCTGCTGCATCCAAGCCAAGCATCAGGATCCTCATTTCCTTGTTGCCAAAGATCTTTGACAGTAGCTTTCCCATGTTTCGTGTTTTTTTTTTGCTTACTATGCTGTTTGTGCTCTGAAATGCCAATGGTAATGTAATAAAGCATTCCCCCCCATACTACCCACCTACTTACATGTTATATGGAAATAAACACTGCGGATATATACTATTCTATGGAATCTTCACTATGCTTAAATTATTTAATTACTCTTCTAATGCAACAGTCTCTTTTTTAGTGTCATCATTGGTTGCAATGATTCTGCTGAGATATGATAATAGGGTCACTAATAATGTCACTTGTACTGTTGTATCCTATCAACCATTTACTTGGAAGCTTGACAATGCTCTCCGGAGGGCTGATTCCACAGCAGATTGGATCTAGATCACTTTCGCGTGCATCTCATTCGAGGCGAAATTCTTCTATATTGTTCTATGCAATGCGATAAGGATAAAGGTGTGTAAGTTTATTATATCACTATGGCGGGTCAACTAACGGGACGGGGGAATCGATCACGAACCGTCCTCGCGCTCTTCTCGAACACACGAAAAGATCTGCCTTTCTACTGCCCTTCGACCTGCACCAACCACTGAACATTGACGACCCTTAATATCACTCGTTTCCTCTACTGAACGGCTCCAATTCGATATCCATATTGCCAAACCTATTTGACGCACCGTTCAGTGGTTGTGTATGTCAATCACCGTCAGCGAATCAGCCATTGAGAAATGGGAGGCACAGTTCGGTTATAGTCCGAACGCGTCCGGCCACGCCCGAACTCGATGAATTCAAATACTTCTAATCATTCAATTACCGAACGACATCCGTCTTATCAATTATTCACAAACACATCATATTCCTAATCAAATACTTAACATTACAACACTCGGCTGTTGTCAAATCAATATCTTCATCGACAACAAAAAGAATAAGAAGAAGAAGAGAAAAACAACACTGTCAGAGAGGACGTAGCAACCGCAGTAAAACAGTTTCCTTCCTTATCCGACTACAAATTGAAATCTTCTCAATTGTCCTGCCGTATATGTCACCATCGAGATTTCCCCCATTTTCATTTCTTCTTCCTTCCTCATTACATCTAAGTCAGTCGTTCTTAACGTTTTTTTTTTCGACTCGTGACCTAGATTTAATCTAATTATTTCCGCCCGTCCGTTGGAATGTAATAACCACTGTCCCTGAATCATCGAACAAGAAATTTTGTATAAAACCTTAAGTTTTAGGGAAAGCTTAAAGGAAAAGGGTTGTTTCTTAGTTATAGGTTATGTTTGCCCTCGCAAACGGAAATTCTGCACATTAGCAGTCTCTCCAGTCTCGTAATAACAATAAGATTTTAGCATTAATTTATGTATAGCGTATTACAGGATAATGGTTCCGGAGGTATTTGGATTTCCCTCCCGTATTGCGTGACGCGCTTGGTGGTCCTTGACGTCATGCACAGAAGCAAATGGAAATGATGCTCTGATTAACCATTCCGTTTAAATGATTTAGTCTAAAGTTTCTATTCTTTCACATTTCCTTTCTATATTACAAATACAGTTTAAACTGCTTTCTTTATTTCATTTCAACCCTTGAAAATATATTTAACTATTATATTTTAATTGGAAACAAGATTATAATTCTTCTTCCTATACATTTGACCGGCTTCTCATGATACCATTAAGATTATAATAAAAAACTTGTTTAGTTGTATGTAATTTTCGTATTGTACATATATATTTGTACAATATCTTTAAACTAATTAACAAGAAATATATATTGATTAAACGCCGGATAAAATAATAATAATAATAAAAGTTAAGAAAACTAAAACGACAATGGAATTGAAAATATAAAATAGAGAAAATGCGGTGAATAGAGATATGGATTAATCGTGACCAAAGTACAAGTATAAATTAGAGATATGAAATCAATAAAACATAGAAGGAAGATGAACTTTCGATTGGGGGTATCTAAAAATGTTGACTCTGTACAAATTTCAATTACAATAAATTAATAAAAATTAAGAAAATTTTAATCGATTCAATTTATTGATGTATTGTTATTTTGATAAAATTTCTCAATGACTGTACGTGAATCATTGTTTGTCATTATAGTAAATCAAAAGTAATTGAAAATGAGGAATGTTTGATTTAAAAGTAAACAAACTAATCATAATTAAAATACAAAACAGATATGAATAAAAGATATTAATAAAATAAAGATCACAAAATTTGGATCAGATTGTTTTTAT
Source organism: Nicrophorus vespilloides (assembly GCF_001412225.1). Lineage (NCBI taxonomy): Eukaryota > Metazoa > Arthropoda > Insecta > Coleoptera > Silphidae > Nicrophorus > Nicrophorus vespilloides. Next base: position 31,476 of record NW_017096823.1, read on the forward strand.
TTCCAATATTGGTTTATATTTTATTTAATTACTATTTTTTTATTGTCTATAATTTGGACTTATTGATCGAATTTTTACTGTCCTTGATTTATAATTATATAATTAATTCGGATTTCCTTACTTGCTTTTCAAGTTTTTAATAGAATTGAATTTATGTCTAGTTTTTGTGAATCATATGTATGCGATAATTGTCGAGTGTTTGAATTGGAATTATACAATCAGTAGTGTCATGGATTATTTGATGTTTTGTCACGAATACCATAAGATCAAGAAAGTTTTCATATAACTTTATATATTATTATATATAATCCGGTTAGAAGATTTCAAAACAAACTAAATTTTAATTGAGTAAAGTCGGAAAGAAATATTTTAAAATAAAAATAAATTCTGAAATTTTTATCATTTTATGTTCCTCGATTAATTCTAAAGAAATTGAACATGGAAAATTAAATATATGAATCAATCCGGTATACCATACTTGATGATATTGAAAAGATGGCAATGAAATTCGTCATCATGAAAAATTTAAATAAAGTAACAATGAAATGGAAATCATAAATTACATTATACATCGAAAAATGGACATACAGGATAACCAGGATCAAAATACAAACAAATATAAATAAGGAAGAAGAAAGCAATAACAATCTATATTTTAAATAAAGCTCAAAAAGGAAGAAGAATCGCGTCTTCTTACTTCTTAGATATACTTATGTATATCTAAGAATATATAAATTGAATAGAAATATATATATATATATAATAAACGGCAGGAAGTGTTATGCAACAGATGAATAAAACGAGCAAAGTGAGACCAATAAATAATTACAAACACAATAGCCGATAAACAATTAAAACTACAATAGTCAATAAATAAATATAAAAAACAAGTGTAACACAATTGCATCTTCGTGATCTTATTTAATGTGTTTCTTTGATAATATAGTACAGGTGTGGGCAAATGCGGCTCTTTTGATAAGAAATTGCGGCTCACAGTTGAAACAAGTGGTTCTTTGCTCCAAAAGATTGTATATTATCGAATATTATACATGATTTTAGAAACTATTCAAAAGGCACTGGAAGGAGTTTGTTGGAATAAGAGTATATGCTTGTAATTATTCAAGAAACAAAAACTTGTTTGCGTCGGTCATTATTGATTCTTATTTACTTATATTTCTGCTCTTGTTTTTCTCTTTTTGATGAACGTGAATTAATTCAACTACATGTATTGTTTACCTGTCCGTTTAGCACTTCACAAATATTGTTTTGTATCATTTTCGTATTATTACTAATGCATGCCATGTAACAAGTCATTGTTAATTGTCTTCTTTCTTTTTGTTTGACCTCAATCACGGACATTTTTTAACGATTGGTAATTAATGTAGGCACGTTTGTTGCGATCCTCTATTTTATAGATGGAAACCATAACTGAATATGTATTTACTTGGCGTAGAAGTTTATAAGATTTTCCTTTTCGTCAATAGTTTTATTGGAAAATCACAGTTATTTCTTATATTTTACTCTAATTTATTTCTGTATTTAAATATAGTTTTCTTTCTATTTTTCTTAAAAAAAACAGCTTTATTAAAAAGTATCATTTATGTATATAATCATAATGTTGTGTAAAGAAATTCCTTCTATATCCCGCACTGTTTGAAACCGGACTAATCGAGGACTTTAAAACCGTAGAGAAAAGTTGATTTTATTTTTATCAATTAAAATTTAGATTGTTTTGAAATTTTCAAATAGTTAAACCGGACTGATCAAAGACGCACTATATGAGGTGTTAGATATATATGTTAGAATTTAAGTAAATAAAATCTTCTTATAGAAAATTGTGAACTTTACAATATATGTAAAACGGAGATTGCAATTTGTTACAAGGTCTACAACAGGTTTAATTAATTTATTTTTTTTACTTATTAATCAATATAAAATTTGAGTATATTTTAATATTTTCTTATATAGATAATAACGTGATCTTAGATTTGTATTTGATTTAAGTTTTATATTTTATAATTATTATTTTCTTAATACTTAAGTTAATAGATTTTTCGCAGAAATTAGTAAATAAATATAAATTGTATACAGCTTATTTTTTTTTCTAATGTAAACTTTAGTAGAAATTGTCTATCAGTTAAGAATTATTTAAGGGCTCACAAAACTATTTGGGACCTACAAAAAATAGTTGAAATAGAATTCATATCTTGAATATAATGTTAAGTTGTCAAGATGCAGACATTCGACATATAACGTCCGCGTCGTCATCTACTTAACAGGTGGCTAGGACCCACGGCTCTTGGGAGATCCAATATCTATTCTAATTACATTAGAATGATGTACATTTCCATTTAACTATCCATTATAAAATCAATTATCCTGCATTCTAAAAAATAAAATTAATTGAAATAAATATTTTTTAATTTTTGTATTAATAACATAATATGTAAAGGTTTGAAATCCGTCAGCATTATTTGTGCCGTTAAGGATATGTCGCGCCAGAAAATTACGTTGCCCGTAGGAAATAACACGGGATTGCATAATATTTACGTAACATGTGTCACGTACATACGAACAACACGGATCCGCAATTATAGCAAATGCACCACGTGTCCTGACCACCAAGTCACGAGACTTCTGCAGAACCTCCTGCCTTTGATCCGAATGGATCCTGACTGACTGCAACATTTCCGTGCTTCGACTCTTAAAACAGCCTCCATCCACGCGATATTCGCAGTAACAGAGAAGCAGTTTCCCAAAATTCCAGACCTGACTAATTAAAAGATCGCGCTGAACAGTTCACAACTACATTCTTTTTTTTTTAATTATTTATATTCAAATTTAACTAGCATTGACTTTAGTTGCAATAATTAGTGCATCCAGCGTAAACAAGAAATAATCCAAATGCTTCTAGGCGAAATTGTTATATCATTAAAAAACAATTAGACTTTTTGTTTCATTATTTCATATTATTGTGATTTTTTTGTCTTATACTCGAAAAAATAACATATAATGTATAAATAAATAAGATATAATAACAAAGTTATATATATATATAAAGTTAAAGATTTTGCTTTAAAATTTTGGGCATCTTTTACAAGAAGTTGTATTCAATATTATGTTATGTTTTTTCATCGAATTTTGACTTATTTCATTGACACATCACAATGTTTATACAATCGCATTGTACCTAAAAACCAAACGAAATGAAGATAGTGAATTTCGAATTTTTGTGAAAAGAATCAAGGTAGACCACAGTCGCACCCAAAAAAAAAATGTAAAAAATTCCTGGAAAGGAATATGGTACCATAAAGACTAGGGATGTTCAACATTCTGGACCTACCGCATAGATTTAACTTAATTTATTGTGATTGTAATTAATACTCATGTTTTGTATGTAAACTAATATTGGACGTTTCTGTTGAAATTTCCATTTACATGATAATAATAATAGCATATAACTAATTTAATTAAAGTCCTCTTAAAAATGGATTCTAAATTAAAGTAGATCAATAAAATAACAGGTAGTTTTTCGAAAATTTCAAGTTTAAATAAAAGTTTGTAAATTTAATCTAAAATTTTAAAGTTTATGAATTTAATATCGTCTATAACGAAATTTACTAATTACTTTTACTTAATCTACTAAATGAAATTAAGATGATATAAAATATGTAAATTAATTAGTCACAGAATGCGACTGATATTTAATTAATTGTACTAAATTAAGTGATTATTAGAATATAAAAAATATATAAAATTGAATGGTTGAAAGAAAATTTTGAAATAGAATTGTGGAAAATGGTAGATGTACGTTTTTTGGCCTGCAATTAAAACACCGACACTGCCGGAATAGTAATGAATCCGTGATTGATTCATCTTCCGTTCTTCGTATATTCCGGTAAAGCAAATGCTAGGATCGTCGCGGCCCATGAATATTATCATTATTTTTGGTTTTCTTTTCGTTCGTTTCGGTCGCTCTCTGCTGTCGGTTTTGTTGCTCGCTGAAATCGTAGAAGGATAATTTAAGTTCGAAGTTGAGATGCTTTTGGTGTAGTGTGAATGCGCCTTAAGAGGGAGAAAGATAAAAGGAAAATTTTGTAAGGAGTCTGTGTGTGGCCCAGCATCGGATGCAGCCGCCGCCGCTCGGTCACCGACGGCCGGACACAAGCTGTCGCCTGTTACCATCAGTTACCATTCCGAGAGTGGTAGTATGCACGGAAAGCTGATGGTAGTGGTGCTGGTGTGTGCGGTGTGCGAACGACTCGACCCTTGGTTTACGTGAAACATTATCATCGAATTTAAATACCCGCGCCTTGTGTAGGGTGAAGTAAATACACAGGACGTGCTGCTAGGACGAAGGTTTGCCTAGCCGTTCAACACGCTCGACCGACATCCCTTCCGTCCCCTCACAAGAAGAAGGGATCACCGTATTTTTATTTTCACTTGCCTTCCCTTTCTGGATAACCGTGGAGATCACAGAAAGCCCGAACCCTAACTCCTCCCTTTCCCCCTCGTGCGCCCTGCCTGGGCTCCTCACTATTCTTACTACTATTTCTATTTCGTTTGTTTTTGTTGTTGTTGCTGCCGTTGTCATTCTTTTTCGGGTTCATTTGAGTGTTATTTTTGGTGCGTTCCGGAGCAAGAGTAAATAAATAGTAAACATCCCGTCCAAATGGGTTAAACATGATCGGAACCCAGTGCGAATTAGTAGATTTGACGACGAGGATGGTCTTCCGCAGTGCGGTGGTTGTGCTTTGTGCCCTCCGCAGGACGTGCTGAATTTGAAGGGAGCTAATGGTAACCCACGAAGGAAGTCCCATCCAGAGCACTGGCCACGTAGAGGAGGATGGCCACTACTGAGTCGCAGGTAGACACGGAACGGCACAAATCCGATCTCTACACTCGACCTGGCTGGGTTGATGCCTATGTCGCATTAGAGCAAATCGAACAGGTAATTGTTTATTTCATATACATAGTATCCGCGAACACTTGACACCCCGAATCCCCGCCGCCCCAGCGCGCGCGAGAACCGCGAGTATCGCGTCCTGGTATTGCTTAGGTCGCGGAATTGGTGGTAGTATTGGTTCGACAAGTGCTCTTGGTGCTCTCGCACGCACACACAATGCGAGCGGCAACTTCGGTGTCTTCGACCACTTCGTCCAAATAGCGCTATAGCTAGATGGATGATATGATGTAGTATGATGGTCGCCGGTGAGTATGCGGTATTGCGCCGAAATCAGGTGTGATATATCATTCTGGTGCCCGCCTGAAATCGAAGGCTGGTGGGCGATGTTCCGTATTACGTTATCCTCGGCCGGAGACCACCGGGAGAGCGACGTGTGTGGTCCATACCTATGCTAGCTTAGCTCTTTAGATCTTACCTGTTGTCTGTCTCCGTCCCACCCGCCGACCCTCGCATCGTCCATCCCGTCCCCCCTCAAGACTCCTTGCCCCGCCGTCGATCCTCTCGCGGGAACAACCAACCTTGTCTCTCGCGTTATTCTCTTTACGTTATTTGTAAATAAAAACACAATTTCATTTAATTGACGTCATTATAATGCAAACTACGAAATCACCTGTGATGCGCCCGTCGTAACTTTTCCCGCATTTTCACATTTTCTCATTTTATTTTTCGCATATTCAATTTCCTTTCCTTCACATCCTTCTTATATTTGTTGTTCTTATTTATTATTGCCTGTAATTTATTTTTACATCTTACTTCAATTTTATATTTTATGTGCGTATTTCCTTTTCCTTCTTTTGTTTCTTTTTTTGTGCGCGTTTGTACGACCATCAGGGCCAGCGGGGTTCGGAGGTTTTTTTCTATCTCATTCTCTTTATTTTTGCTGCCTCTTTCTTTCCTTGTTCGTTTTTTTTTGAGGTATTGATAGGGAAAATGGATGCACGGATGGACGGACGTCGGTCCTTCTGAGAAGGACTGGGTTTTATTGGTGTTTCGTATACGTAGCCGCGTCTTGTGTGGTCCAAGTGACGTCAGGCCTCGACTTGGGTGGTCCCTTTCGAGTAATACCGTGTGTCTGTCTGTTGCAGGGCAAGGCGATAGGGGATCGCGGAGTGCTTTGGGTGCGAGTGCGGTTGCAAAGGCAAGTGCACTCGCTGGGCCGCTTCCTGGACGCACACGCTGGAAAGGTCCTGTTTGTTGCACTCCTGGTGATCACCACGTTCTGCGTGGGTCTGAAGAGCTCTACCTTCCATTCAGACATCGAGCAACTGTGGGCAGAGGCGGCCGACGACGCCGCGACCGCGACGGATGATTCGCCGCCACCGGAGATCCTTTCCACCCATCAGATGGTGGTGCAGACCGCCGTCGATCCCGATGCTAGTTTGCTGCATCCAAACGGCCTCTTGGAGCACCTGCACCTAATCCGCAAGGCTTCGCAGGTCACCGTGACTATGTTCGACATTACCTGGCGTCTCAAGGACATCTGCCAGTCGCCGAACATCCCCAACTTCGACATCCATTACGTTGAACAAATGTTTGAAAATGTCATGCCCTGCTCCATAGTCACCCCCCTCGACTGCTTCTGGGAAGGTTCAAAGTTGCTGGGTCCCGATTACCCAGTGCATATACCGTAATTTGCAAACTTCCCAACTTATTAAACGAAACATTACTGACCATCTAATTTCTTTAGGTACGGTATTGGGAATGAAGTCAAGTGGACCAACCTAAATCCCCAGAAACTGGTTCAACGCATTAAGCAGAAGGAGTCGAACTTTGATTACCATTCGCTGGAGGACTACTTCAAGCGCGCCGGCATTTCGTCGGGCTACCAAGAGAAGCCCTGCCTAAACCCCAAGGATCCGGCATGTCCGGCCACAGCACCAAATCATAACTCTAGTCATCCGGTGGACATCGGCGCGGAATTAACCAATGGTTGTTATGGTTTTGCCGCTAAATACATGCACTGGCCGGAAGATCTGATCGTCGGCGGGGCGGTTAAAAACAAGACCGGCCACATTAGGCAAGCCAAAGCTTTACAAACCGTCGTACAACTAATGGGCGAGCATGAGTTATTCAAATATTACTCAGAAACATACAAGGTCCATCACATCGGATGGAATCATGATAAGGCGGCGTCCGTGCTCCGAGCGTGGCAGAAGCGTTTCTCTCAGGTACTTCTACTCTTCCCAATTCGCAAATATCTGAACGGAAATCCGTTTGGTTTATTTTCGGTATGTTCTTAAACGTCATAACATTTGGTTTGCTTTTTATAATTTACAGGAAGTTGATCACCTCAGCAGAAGCAACACGACCTCTTCACATTCATTCAACACCTTCTCCACGGCCACTTTAAATAAAGGGCTTGCAGAGCACTCGCAGATTAATTTTGTCGAACTGGGAGCAGTGCTTATCATAAACTCTTTCTACAGTTGGGTTGCTCATTCCGGTCTGGCAGCTTTGTGCGTTTTGATATTAGCCAGTTCTACGGCTGCCGGGTTAGGTGTGAGCAGTTTGCTCGGTCTACCCATGAATCTGCTCAGTACAAAAGTATTACCTTATGTGAGCGTCGGCCTTTCCATGATGGATGTGTTCCTTCTGTTGACGACTTACAATAAAAAGTTGGGACCGCCAGACCTACTTCAGCGCGTTGGACCTAGCATCATCACCTCAGCGGCCCGACAAGCTGCAGTCTTCCTAGCAGCGGCCCTTATCCCCGTTCCTGCCTTGAGGGTATTTTGTCTGCAATTTGCTATTGTAACCATTTTCCATAGCGCGGCCACCGTTTTGGTCTTCCCAACCCTTATTGCCCTAGAGATGCGTTGCAAACGATCAGCTGTTCCTTGCTTCAGAAACGAGAGCAGAGGCGTCCCCACCAATAATAATCTAGACAGGGTAAGCTCAATTATAACTTTATTTGCATGAAGTGTTAAATTAGCGGAAAAATGTGTAATGGCGATATTGTATGCAGAGTATACATTTTAATTATATTCAAATGATAATTTAATATATTACATTGAAATTACAATAATTTTTCCAAAAATATAGTTTTACCAGAATTTTACTGTATATAGAAAAAACAAGTTGAACCTTAAATACTATTAGGTGCAACTTAATATGTATTTTTATTGAATCTCAATATAAAATATGCATGCGAAATTTATAAGTCAAGAACCAATTAGCCTTATTAAGTTTATATTACTTTGATGGTAGATGTTCATGATAAAAATATGCATGGTATGACACTTCTAGTTCCGTCTTTTTTTGTACATTACGTACCTATATTTAAAGATTTAAAAACGTGCAAGATGAACAAGTAACATTATTTAAAAGATTAGTTTACCCACTCCATTCGTCTACGTGAAGGTTTAAAAATGTTATCCCACCTTATATATTTATATAATACATAATTAATTCTTAATTTAATAATATTTTTAAACTAGTAAAGTTTTTTCTTGTGATAAATACTGAAATAATTCATTTAGTATCTAAACTATAAACGAAATTATTTGGATGCACATTTAAGTCAACTGTATCTAAATTCTAGAATTAGATAATCATAACATTAATTTTTATGATTATATTATTATATTTTTTTATGGACGTTAGTTTATTTACCAACTGTAACATATTATGAAATACATTTAGTATATTGAATATAAACGATATTTTTTTGGCAACTGTTATTTTGGTTTTGGCACTATTAATGCATTTCTAAAAATATAAAGCATATAAGAGTTTGTAAACTATAAATTATTATACATAAGTGGATCAATTCAATATAATATGTTAAAAAGTATATATTATTATCGAAAGGGTTATACTACAATAATGGTAATTTAATTTTCAGGATCATGAAGCTAATCTCCTAACATCGGAATATATGTGCAACCAAAGGCGGAGTGTAATTATGTGGATTATTAACAAGTATTTAACGGTGATTATTTTCAAACCAATGATGAAAGTTTTGCTCTGCATTTCCTACCTGGGTTTGGTCGTATTCTGCATTTTCAACGGACTAAAGGTCGAATACGATGTCAGACTATCCAGCTTTCTACCAAAAAACACACAAGAATACCATTATTTGGAAGCGCAGAATCGCTACTTTGGTTTCTACAATTTTTACTTGGTCACCACCGAGTTGGAGTATCCGCTGAGTCAACCCATCTTGCACGAGTACCACTCATCATTGACGCAAGTACCACACGTCTTAAAGGATTCCAATGGTGGCCTGAATAACAACGATTTCTGGCTCTCCAATTTCCGCGAGTTCCTGGTTGATTTACAGGATGAGTTTAACAAGAACCGCAACCAGGGCTGTCTGAATAGTGAGAAGTGGTTCGCCAATGCCACCGAGAAAGCGGTGTTAGCATTCAAATTGCTCGCGCAGACTGGTATTGTGGAGTTCCCAGTTGACAAACTTCAGATATTCAATAAAAAGCTTGTAGAGAGCGGAATCATCGATCCGAAGGCCTTCTATAATTATTTATCTGTCTGGAGCAGCAACGATGAGATCTCATACTCGAGTTCGCAGGCGAATTTGATGCCTAAACCATTTCAGTATTACAGCGCGAAGAATGAATACGACTTGAAAATTCCTAAGTCGCAGCCTTTGACGTACACGCAGATGCCGTTCTATCTGAAGAACCTGCGTAGCACCGGCAAAATCATCGACACGCTAAAGAAAATACTCTCGATTTCGGAAAGCTTCAATAACAGGGGCTTGAAGAACTACCCCATCGGCCTAATATTCTCCTATTTTAGGCAGTTCCTATTCATAGATCGACTGCTGGCAATTCAGCTGACCGTAAGCGTGCTGTCGGCTCTGGTGATCACATGCATTTTAGTGCACTGGAGCAAGTTAGTCTGCCCAATGATTTGCACGCTGTGCAGTATGCTGGTGCTGTGTTTCGTGAACATAAATGGACTGACAGGAACCGTTGGGGCGTTGCACTTTATTATTGTGTTCCAAAGCGTTATGTTAATAATGCTAGGATTCCAGAACGCTTTGGGTGGTCGCGAACGGCGTATAAGACTGTCCGTTGAAATGTATGCGGAAATCATAATCAAAGGACACCTCGGACTGCTCATTTGCATAGCTGTATTGGCCACATCCCAATTTGAGTTCATATACCAAATGTTCAGGATATTATTCGTTTCAATTTGCATTTCTACTGTGAATTCCATGGTGTTTTTCCTAATAATGCTCTCGATATTTGGACCGAAAGGTGAGTTGCAAGGACTGCAGTACGTGGATAGGATAGCAACGCCACCTCCGAAGGCTTCGCCGCCTGCGCCCGTTCGGACGAGCAGCTACACAAAGCAATCGCGAAGGAGCGCTCCAACTAAGGCTACCAGAGAACCGAGCCTAACAACTATTACAGAAGAGAGCTGTAACCAGAGTATCGTTGTGGAACCTCAGGTGACTGTTGAGTATTCCAGTCCCGAGTCGACATCCAGCGGAGGCCAGTATACTACTAAAGTCACGGCAACTGCGAACATCAAGGTGGAGCTTGTCACTCCAGTTTACAGGAGTAAATGCGGTAAGCATCATTCGCAGAGCAGCAGCAGCAGCAGGAGCAAACACTCAAAGAGGCATTCGCAGTGCAAATGTTGCAAAAATGATACGGACAGTGACAGTAGCGGTGAAAGCCAAGAGACTGGGACGGAAAACTCGGTGAATAGCTAACATAGCTAACGAGTTGCGATTTCCTTGAATAACCTTTACGTGGCATGAATAACATTCACGCACATTTCGTATGTATAATAAATTGTGTATATTGCATATATGTATACCACTCATTTTTATTTATTCAACAGACATTGTAAGATAACGTAATTATTTTTTTTGTTTCTTTTTACGAGAAAAAATAACATTATTAATAAGAATTAAGGACCTTTTCGAATAGCACTATTATATTTATAATATTTGTATGTATTAAAACCAAAACAACCAGTATTTTTTATAAAAAAAACAACAACAAATAAACAATTTTTTCATCTAATTTATCCCGAACCATCCCGAATAATTATATAATTTACATGTACATGTTTTCCACTTGCTTGGTGTATTTATCCAGCACGAAGTTACGTTTCAATTTCATGGTAGGACCTGTAAGTAAGTTATTACTAGTAGTGGAGTATATAAGGTTGCAGTTCTGACTTACCTAATTCCCCGGTGGGTATGGAGAAATCAGCTGGTAGGATAGTCATTTTTTGAATTCGTTGAGCGTTTGAAGGAGCCGATTTGTTTGTTTCGTGTATGCCCTTCTGTATTACTTCTAATAAGTTAGGGTGAGGTCCAGCTGACAGAACATCGGAGACAGTATCCGCTGGGCAGTTCAAACTCTTCAGCCACTCCTTCGATTCTCTCGTGAGAACATCTGTTGGTGTGCCGTCACCTTCCACCTCTGTCTTTAATGTGATTAGTACAGATAGGAACTTCCGCCTATCCCCTATGAGCATTGCACCACTAATATGGGGAAGATGGGTCTTAAGTGTTTGTTCGATCGGTACCGGGGCCACGTTTTCGCCTCCGGCCGTGATCAGCAGTTCTTTAATTCTACCTGTAATATAAACTAAACCTTTTTTATCCAAATAACCAATGTCGCCCGAACAAAGCCATCCGTCCTCATCAAGTGTTTGCTTGGTCTTTTCCTCTTCGTCCAGGTAGCCCATAAAAATATGTCTTCCATACATGCAGATCTCGCCCTGCCCTTCCTTATCGGGATTGGAGATTTTAGTTTTACAACCCGGCAACGTCATGCCAATAGTACTAAAGCCGAACGCATGTTCAGTAGAAATAGTGTGGGCTCCACCTGCTTCCGACATACCGAAAGCTTCCATCACAGGAATGTCTATGCTCATAAAGTACTTCTTAATGTCCGCTGATAATGGCGCAGCGGCCGACACAAAGGTTTTACACCTACTTAAGCCCAATGCCTTCTTGACTTTATTGAATATTAGAGAACTCGCTACAGAGTATCCCCAGGTGTTTGTTTCTTTGCCATTCATTTTGTCGGTATAGTATTGCAGGCTGTGGCCCTTCGCCCACGTGGAGATCGCGGTTTTGATGGTACCATTTTGGGCGGCGATTTGCATCATTTTCTCGTAGATCTTTTCCCAGACACGCGGCACACCCAGGAACCTCGTCGGTTGCACCTCTAACAGGCAGTTGACCAGCGTACCTTTCAATGCATTCTTGTCTGCGAAATAAACGGAAGCCCCGACGGTCATTGTTATATAAATGTCTACCACTTGAGCGGCCACGTGGCTCAAAGGTAAATAGCTCACGATTGTTTCGCAGCCTTTGTCTAAGAACAGTCGCTGAGATATGCTCATCGCGTCCCAAGTCAAATTGTCATGACTCAACATTACGGCTTTTGGATTTCCGACAGTGCCAGACTATAATAAGAATATATTAAAATATGACATGGACTTATATCTGTTAATTAAATTAATTATATAGAATTACAAATGAGTACGCGTAAATTAACTAATTATACTTACTGTATAAACCAAAGTACAACATTCGTTAATGGCTAATGTTTTCAAAACTTTGTCTAGATGTTCGTCAGACTCTTTTTCTCCGATCGCCATTAACGCCTTCCACTGTAAATATAATTATACACGACGTTGATTGTTTCCATCATTATGTAATAAAATCTTACGCTGAGGACATCATCGCACTTAGGCTCGCCTGAATATTGGACTATGGCCTTGAGATTGGGAAGGCGTGACCGAAGCGGCAAAATCTTCTCCAGTTGTTTTTCATCCTCAACAACAATTATATTAGCACGGCTGTTTTCTGCACAATAAAAACAGGCTTCGCTGCTATTGGTCGTGTAAATGCCGGCCGCGACTCCTCTAGAAATGCTCACAATAAATATGTGAGAATCAGATTTTTTTTAAAACTCACCCGGCATGGATGGCGGCTACATCAGAGATAAACCATTCGGCGCTATTGAAACCCAGAATGCAAACGGCGTGGTGTCTTTGAAGTCCCAGTTTCAGGAAAGCCTTTGCACATGTTCGAATATTTTCGCGGTACTCCCTGAAAGAAAGCAGAACTGTTTTATAGACGGGTCATTTACAAGGTGATCTAATCATCACTTGTAGGTCATTTTCTTCCAGTCACCATCTTCCTGCCAGGCCAAAGCAACCTGATCGGGGAAATCCTGGGCTGTCCTATTCAACAGTCCTGGGATGGATATAGGTTTCTCTTGTTCAATAGCGATAGCAGTTTTCGGAATTCGCAACTTCACGGTTCCTTCGGGCCGTACCGTCCATATGCTATCGGAAGGTATAATCTGATCCGGACCATCGTTAAAATCTCCGTTGATATTGGTGATATCCGCCATTCTTCCTATAGAAAGAAACTTGGAAAATTAAAAACTTGCGAAATTATATAATTCGCATGTGATTTTTTTTTATCTTCGACGTACTTGTTACATCTATGGATGAAAGAGCCGGACTAACGTATTATTAATAGTTCAATGTGACTTTAAACTGATTATAAAACGCTCTTATCATTTTTAACCTATGATATTATTTTTTTTTATCGCTTACAGAGAATTATCTTCTTAAATGCGCTCACTGCAACGGAAATATAAACAGTTCAATAACAAAGTTCGAGCGAAAATGGAGAAATCGTAAGCGCATTGCGTTATTTCTTTAATTCCATTAAATATCATTAATCGAATATATAATTACAGAAACGACATATTACAATTTTACATCGAAAACAACAAGCATACTGGTAAGTCCTTGCTTCATAATAATAATTATTATTATTATTATTGCTGAGAATTTAAATTAATGTTTCACTTTTTTGTATTTCTTTTTCTTTTTGGTGTTTAAAGTTCGCGCGTCAGATGTCAATCCGGAAACGACGCTCAACGAGTACCTGAGGGAGAATCGCTTCCTGACCGGTACTAAGTTCATGTGCAGGGAAGGGGGATGCGGAACTTGCATTGTCTCAGCGACGTTTAAACAGCCTATCACTAAAAGAATAGTCACTCTGGCTGTTAACTCGGTGAGATATCTGAACTTCAGCACTTACAACGATTAAAAACATCCGATCGCTGCATGTCTTATTGCGCTTTGCGTTTCAAAACATTTCTGGTTTCACTTTTTTATGTTGTTTTATTTAGAATATTAACCTTGTTTACACATTTTAACTAGTTTTCGATGGAATTTTTAAAACAACTTACGTTACGTGATCGTATACGTTACAAAATATCCGTACATCTACTAAATTCGATGTATTATAAAAAGACATTCAACGAACATTCTAACAATGAAATATGTTCACTATGGTAATATTATTTTTGATCAAAGGTTATGATCTAACAAAATCACTTTATAAAAGTGATTGGAAATGCTAATTAAGAGTTTACGTTATATTTCTAGTGTTTGGTTTCTATACTGTCATGCAGCGGTTGGAAGATTTCAACGGTAGAAGGGATAGGAAATCCAAAAATTGGGTACCATCCTATACAGACGAAGTTGGCCAACTTCAACGGAACCCAGTGCGGATTCTGCTCGTCTGGCATGGTAATGAATATGTATGCACTTTACCAAAATGGAAACGTTAATATGAAAGATGTCGAAGATTCATTTGGTGGTAATATCTGCCGTTGCACCGGCTACAGACCTATATTATCCGCATTTAAATCAATGTCCATCGACGCTTCCGAGAAATGCATTGGTAAATTGCGGGATATCGAAGATTCGTACGTACCTTGCAAGGAAATGGAATGTCCACAATTGTGCAACAAGTCTTTGTCCTACTCTTTGAATAACACTAAATGGTATAAGGTGTTCACTATAGATGAAGCACTCGAAATAATGAAAACAAATGATAACTACAGATTTGTTGCAGGGAACACTGCCAGAGGTTTTTGGATGTTTAAATTTACTTGAACTTATAAAAATGATATTGTTTAAGGTGTTTATCCCGACATGTCCAAAGCGAATGTTTACATTGATTTGAATAACGTGGAGCAACTGAAAGGACATGTTTTGAATACGAAAAATTTAGAAATAGGAGCGAATGTTACATTGACCGAAGCTATTGATATTTTCCATACAGTCAGCTTTAACGATCCAAATTTTTCTTATTTACAAAAGTTTACAGAACACATTGATCTGATAGCTCACGTACCCGTTAGAAACGTTTGTTGTCTTGCTATTATTTGCTACTTACGACATAACTAATATTTTTCTTCCGTTAGATCGGAACGCTTGCTGGAAATCTATCAATAAAACATAAGCACGTGGAATTCCCTTCAGATATCTTTATTCTATTGGAAACCGTTGGAGCAACTATAACTATAGGTTGAGTTTCAAAACGCACGCTTACGTTTTAATGATCACACTATTTTCAGTGGATACCGCGAAAAAAGAGTATAACATAAGTGTTCTTGAATATATCAATTACAATATGGGTAAAAAAATCATTAAGAAAATCACAGTTCCTGCCTTAAAAAAGAACACATCTTTTGAAAGTTATAAGGTAATCTGAACGCTTACTTGTCATCACCCCAATTTGCATGTCAAATTCCAGATAATGCCGAGAGCTCAAAATGCCCATGCGATGGTAAACGCTGGATTCCAGGTATCATTCAAGAATGGTGGAATTGTAGATAGTATCCGCATCGTTTATGGAGGAATCAACCCTCAGTTCAGTCATCCGACTGAAACTGAAAACTTCTTGAAAGGCCGTGACCTTTTCAAAAACGATGTACTCAAAATGGCATATAAGAAACTCGAATCTGAATTGCAACCGGACCACGTGCTTCCTGATCCGAAACCAGAATTCAGAAAAAAACTAGCCATCGCACTGTTTTACAAGGTTTGCATTTTAAGAAAGTTAGCACCGAGATCTATTTTGTCTCCAGTTTATTTTAAGTATTTGCCCAACGGTGGATAAAGCTAAACAATCTGGCGGAACAAAATTACACAGAGATTTATCCAAGGGCACGCAACATTTCGAGACGCAAGAATCTCTCTATCCACTCACAGAAGCTATACCAAAGTTGGAGGCGTTAGCTCAAACCACTGGTAATAATCATATCGCTATTAAGGTTTTTTTTCTTCCTATCATTCGTTTTGTTATCATAGGACAAGCCCAATATATCGGTGATATACCTGACATACCGAATCAACATTACGCTGCTTTTATCTTAGCAAAAGCTCCCGCCAATTCGAAGATTAAGAAGATTGACTATTCCGAGGCCTTAGTCAGTAGCGAATACGTGTAATAAACTTGTAAGTTTTATCTATGTTCTTTTTAGAAATTAGAAGGCGTAGTGCATCATGTGGATGTGAATGACATACCAGGTATCAATTCGTTCATGCCTAAGTCTATTGTACCCGAGGCTGAACCCATATTTTGTTCTGACACGGTTCTCTACTACAATCAGCCAATCGGCTTGATCGTAGCTACTAGTCAAATAGCAGCCGAAGAAGGTGCCAAACTTGTTTCTGTGCAATATATTAAATCAACGGAAAAACCATTGTTATATATCCGCGATATTATTGCCAGTGGCAAGAGCACGAAGATAACCCACGAAGAAACAATAGTTGCGAAAAGTAAAGGTAAAGATATTAAGCTGGAGTTCAAGGGATCCTACGATACCTATTGGCAGTATCACTACCACATGGAAACTCAATGTTGCAATGTGGTACCAGTAGAAGATGGTTGTTTCGATATGTACACTTCAACACAATGGATGGATCTGGTGCAGGTGGCAGCTGCGGAATGTTTAAACATCAACCAAAACAAGTAAATACATCTTGTGAGTAACTATGAAACATAAATACTAAAGGATTCTTGTCTCAGGATTCACGTCCGGGTGCGTAGGTTGGGCGGCGCGTACGGTGGAAAGATTTCCCGTAATTCTCAAGTTGCTTGTGCATGTATCCTAGCCTCAGCTAAGATCCACAAGCCCGTTAAATTGTGGATGCCATTCACAGACAACATGAATGCTATTGGCAAGAGGAATCCCATCTCCGCAGATTATGAAGTCGGTGTCAACAACAAAGGCAAAATACAATATTTGAATCATACTTATTACACCGATGTTGGGTATGCCAAAAATGAAATACCCTGGCATGGTGGGGTAGATTGCTTTACGGGTGCTTATGAGGACAACTCGTACGAGATTGATGTTATGTCTACCAGAAGCGATAACCACACTGCAACCTGGGCTCGAGCTCCTGGAAGTTTGGAAGGTTCGGCTATGATCGAAACAATTATGGAACATATATCGTACAAACTTAACATGGATCCACTGGAAGTCAGATTGAACAATCTGGATGACACTACTCATCCCAAATTAAGGCCGATGATCGATGATCTATTGAATTGGGCTGAAGTAAATGATCGCAAAAAGGCGATCGAGCAATTTAATAAATCAAACATTTGGACCAAGAAAGCTCTGTCCGTAATTCCCATGGTTTACAAATTGATTTTCTTCGGTCAATTCCATGCTCTAATTTCGGTGTACCACAACGATGGATCAGTTGCAATTTCGCATGGAGGTATCGAAATGGGTCAAGGAATTAACACAAAGGCCGCACAAGTTGTCGCTCATACTCTTGGAATAAAACTGGACATGGTCAGCGTTAAGCCTAGCGACACATTGATATCACCGAATAATTTTGTCACAGGCGGAAGTATTACGAGCGAATCCGTCTGTATGGTAAGAATTGCAATCGCCTATATTTCAAGAATGAAACAAATTTATGTATTTAGGCTATGGTTAAATCATGCAACGAGCTGTTAGAAAGAATGAAGCCAATTAAAGACTCGCTGGACGTGAAAACATGGATTAACGTGGTAAAAGAGTGTTACAACAAAAATATTAATCTCGGAGTTACGACAACGTATATATACATATATTGTTTTATTTTACCATTTACTTATACAGCAAATATGTTTAAATTGTAGGTGGACAGAAGCAGAGAGCAAAGAATATTTTATTTACGGAGTCGCAGCCGCCGAGGTCGAAGTTGACATTCTAACAGGTTGTCATGTCATACAGCGAGTTGACCTATTGGAGGACACTGGGGATAGCATGAGTCCAGCTATAGATATTGGTCAAGTGGAAGGCGCCTACATCATGGGTTTAGGTTTCTGGACGTGCGAGGAAATCGTGATGGACAAGCATGGTGAATTGTTGACGAACAGAACGTGGAATTACAAAACGCCAGGTGCCAAAGATATTCCCGTCATATTCAACGTCAAGTTTCCTGAAAATAATCCAAACCCTCGGAGTCCTTTGAAGGCGAAAGCAACGGCGGAGCCTCCGCTGTGCATGAGCATTGGTATTCCCTTGGCGATAAAGCAAGCTATTAAGTCTGCCCGGATCCAAGCAGATCCATCTGCAGACCCTTGGTATCCTATAAGTAACTTCTCTTAAATACATACACACAAACACATATATAACAACCGCATTTCTGTTTAGATGGGCCGTGCACAGTCGAACAAACATTCATGAGTTCCCTTTATAAACCGGAACAATACATATTATAGTGAGTAAACTCAGCACAGGATGCATTACAGGACGAAAAATATTATATAACAATGGGTAAAATATATAATATTGATAACTCAAATAACGTATTTTCTTTAGTAATATCAATTATTTACACAAAAAAAAATAAATAAATATTAACTACTTAGAAAGGTACTTTTACAAATATTTCTTGGATAAAATATAAGTGTTTATGCGTGAATGAAATGTGTTTTTTTTTCCATTTTAATATAAATTATTATTTTTTTTTTCCTAAAAATCACATTAAACTCGATAATGTAACAGCATTGGGCAAGTATTGTTTTATTACGCATATTCTTGACGAATCTTCATAAATCTCGTTCAAGGTATTACTTTTGTTGATTTCTGTCTTTTTTTTGAAAAGCGCGAAATGTATATATACACGCCAATATTCGAACAGGTACTGATACATAAAACGATTGAAGATTGATAAAAAATAATAGAAATAAAAAAAATAATTATATATATGTATAGAGGGACCGGGGCTGCGGCATTGTTGGAGTGTACATTATATAGCAGAGGAGATTTATTTTTTACTTTTCTCGTAGGTCACTACTTTAGATTGATCCTTTCCCCGAATTGAAGTGATCACATTATTTTTCTGATCTTGTCCATTTGTGGGTGAATCCTTTTCTTCGGCGATTCTTGGCAAAAGTTCGCCAGGCCCCGCAAGTGTTAAGGACAACCGGTTGCTCTCATTCGTGAGGGCAGTGGTTTCACTTGACTGGCTGGATTCGCCGAGGTCAGAGTCTTTATCTCGTACATCCGATTGCGCAACTGGACGCCAAACGGCGCTGGTGGCGCCCCGTGTTTGCGCCTTCACCTGGTTAGTGCCTGAAGAGCAGAGAGGTGATATTGATGAGCACTTGTTCTCAGCGGTTCTAGGATGTAAACGGTCCGGCGAGAGAGCTCTACGCAACAGCGGGGAGCCAGGCTCTGCTGCCTTCGTCCGCACAAAAGTCTTTTTCGTCTGACTGGAATTGGACGGATTGGTGGCCAAGGAAGTCACCAAAATGTTTGTCGTACTACCGCAGGAACTCGGACTGTACGACTGGGTAGTATTCGAGCTGCCAGGCTGATGTCCAACTGGAAAAGCCAATGGACTCGGTGACCTGGTCGGAGAGGCGGGCAATGGCGATGGCGACGGCGTTCTAGCGAGTGGTGACAATGGTATATGACCTACAGACTTCCTTCTATTTGGCACATTTGCAGGACTAGCGGTGTGTAAAGTTTTCGAACAAGGGTTTGAATGCAATTTATGTTTCAAGCCATGCAATGTAGATGGTCTTTGATAATGTTGCTTATTACGGTTGTTTATAGCTGGAGTTTGGTTAGGAGAGCTCGAAGGCGACTGTGACGATGAACTGCTTGAGTGTTGGCTGAAAGAATCCGACGGAGAAAGGCTGGATCTGTTCGAGGCGTTCGAACGCAAGGCGGTCGCAGGACAAACATCATGGCCCCTTTGGAATGACGTAAAGCTTCTACTCGGAGTCACAGTTAAGGGGGATTGGATACCTGCAGCC
The DNA here is from genome assembly GCF_001412225.1 of Nicrophorus vespilloides. Classification (NCBI taxonomy): domain Eukaryota; kingdom Metazoa; phylum Arthropoda; class Insecta; order Coleoptera; family Silphidae; genus Nicrophorus; species Nicrophorus vespilloides. Next base: position 51,521 of record NW_017096823.1, read on the forward strand.
ATCTACTCGAGGACGAAAAAAGAAAGCATAACAATTGAAGTTTAACTACAACACAAATTATAGAAATCGATTATAACCTGCTGCATTTCCACGCTCGCTCGTTTGCTACTGATCCTTCGGAACAAGGATGTTTTGCGTTTCTTCTCGTTTTCTCTTTCCCTTTTCTGTCTACGCTGCCTGTGGATGCTCCTTCTAGCTAATTTACTCTGACCCGGTTCGCGTTTCCTTCCGCCACTCTGGATTGAGGTTTGGTCCAAGGGCGTTGCGCGCAAGCTAACATGCTCGGCACCGCCAAGTAACAACTGCAGTACTTGAGTATGGTATAAACCTTGCACTGTTTCACCATTAATATGTGTTATTAAATCAGCTGGTCTCAGACCTGCTTCGAAAGCTGGACTTCCCTCTTCGACCGCCTACAAATGATTGAAATGATTAATAGATTACTTGTACTCAGTGAGATTTGGTGATTTACCATAACCAAGTGATGCATAGTGTAGAAATCGGTATCGCCATAGAACACCCTAATCGTATGCACTGTGAATCCAAAGCCTCTGGGTCCTCGGCGTATAATTATTGGAGGCTTTAAGCTCGTCACTAATGGTGACAATTCTCTGCATGGCGAAGTGTCCCGAGAGCTTGCAGTACTGGAACCACCACCACCACCACTTACATTTATATTGGTAACCGCTGTACCTGGAGAATGAACACCAGATTGAGATGCAGTCGTTTGATAGTCGTCTGGAATGACAAGAGATAGACCTGAAGCAGATGCGCTCTTCACTACTGATCTAGATTTGTGTCTGCTGGATGCAGGCGAGACCCCTACTGTGCTCAAATTGAAGATGTGTTCATCTTCCACAGAAATTGAGAATTTAGGTAGTATCTCTCGAGAGTGTCCATTCTTCCTGCTGCGCCTATGAATCTGCGGCGAAAAATCGTCACTATCGGTTTGCGATGATTCAGGAGTACTGACAGTTCGATTAAGATCATTCGATAATTTCCTATGCTCTACTGTGACCACATCAGATTCATCTTTATCTGGAGTTAAGAGACTGTGTCTAGCCTTGCTGTGCGCGTTTTCGGGCGTATCTGGCGTTGTCGCCGATGTGGTGATTCTCACTGATTCATTACCAGCGTCGGAATCCGAAGTTAAGTTCAACTTTGATGAATGGACTTTCCGGTATTGAGGAGAGCAAGACGAAAACAGACCGAACACAGGCGAATCATCAGTATCATCAGTGTCGTCTTCTAAATCGTGGTTGTATCGATCGATCCGACTATCGAAGTAACTCGTGTCCTCCTCGTTTTCTAACTGTGGAACAAATTCTGCCTTCTGCCGCAACAATGAATTCCAATCTAAACTTGCAAAATATACGTGCTCCTTTACTTCCTGAGCTCCGCTTGCACCCAATCGCTCCCTGGGGAAATGTTGCAAAAGATTCATTATTAGGTCTTTTGCCTCTTCTTGAACTGCCCAATCCTCAGTTTCAGGCCACTCGATATCATCTGCATGATCAAATAAAATATTTTAGAAACATAAAATAAAATGAATGTAGACTCATCAGTAAGCTTGTTATTACCGTTTACTGTGTGCGCGAATAACTCTTCTGGTGTTTCTCCAAAAAATGGCACACATCCAACCAGAAATTCATATAATATTATTCCCATGGACCACCAGTCAACGGGTTTCCCATAGCCCTGTCGCAGAATCACCTCGGGTGCAATATATTCCGGAGTTCCAAACACTTGTTTGTCAGAGAACTGACGTGTTTCGCAATCAATATATCCTTCATACAAATTGGTAGCCACTAAACAAACATAATAGAAGAATTAATAAACCATACCATAACAAATCAGTATTTACTTACGAGACATTAATCCCATCTTGCTCAATCCGAAATCGGTCAGTTTGATGTGTCCCAGAGCAGTAATAAGCAAACTGAAAGACCACACATATTCCGTGTTTTAAGAGTAAAATCAATGTAACGACATGTCATACTTATCGGGCTTGAGATCTCTGTGGACAATACCATAGCTGTGCAGATATTCGACGGCTAGAACGGTCTCAGCAAAATAGAAACGTGCCATATCTGGAGGTAATGGTCCAATATTTCTGATCAGACTAGCGCAGTCTCCACCTTCGACATACTCCATAACCAAACACAAATGCTTTCGTGTTTCAAAACTGCAATACATGGAAACGACAAAAGGATTATCGGCGAAACTGAGAATATCTCTCTCCGCAAAAACTTGTTCCACTTGATTCCTCAACATAAGATTATTCTTATTAATCTTTTTCATAGCGAATCGCTGTTTTGCAATTTTATGCTTGACGAGATAGACGGCTCCGTATGCACCGTTTGAGATTAGCTTTATAATTTCATAATCATTTTCGTTTGGATTGCAGGATGGAACCCATTTTGATGCTGGATTCGAAGTGGATGCTATGGCCGGCTGCTTGCTCGTTGGTGTCGATGTTAGGCATATTGACGACCTATTCGATGAACTATTGCTACTTGTCCAATTACTGCAATTCCTCAGCTCTTTCTGCAATTCTGCTATTGGATCTCTATTAAGACCCAGCTTCTGGATTATATATTGCGGTAAATCTTCTTTGATACCCTGCAGAATCTTCAGCTGACCTTCGGCCGCTTCTAAAAAGTGATAAAACTCCTCAGGATCAAACTCTAGACATTCCAATAAACGGGCTGGCCTCGAGATAATAAGTAACAGTTTTTTAATTAAGCCTGTTACTTCTGTAGCAGCGTCTTCTGATTTTTCTTTAGTTTCGTTCAAAAGCCTCTCCAAGTTTTCAGACATTTCGTAAAAATAACGGCTAGTGATCAATTTGTTTTGCGACTTGTTCAAACAGTCTCTAGCAACTTCCATCACCTGATGATGAACGAATCGGATGATTGGCAAAAAATCGCAAACTTCACCAGGCTCGACCATACTTCTGTTCTCATTTATGAAATGGGACAATCTCTCCTCCATTTGCTGCGTGGCTTTAGGAAACCTCTCTTTGTACATGACGTTCATCATGGATATTTCATTGTCAACGACTGGAGATCTACTTGGGCTACTGTAAAATATCATTAATTTCTTCCGCTTATATTGGACTCCATAAATTTGAACAATTCCTACCTAAGACTACGAGATCTGGGTCTGTGCAGCGGTGAGCGATGCACATCTTCATAATTTGTTGCTCCTGGCATCGAAGCGTTACTTTCATTGCTCGAAAAATGATGAGTTAATATTCGCATATCGTCTGAAGTAGGTGCATTTGGAAGTTGATGCAATTTTTCGTGACTTGAACATTTAGACTAGGCGGCAAAAGTTAAGAAAATAATAATTTAGCAAGAACGTTCACTGTTGAAAGTAAAATACACGTACCGACATGTTTGAACTACCTGGAGTTGTTCCATAACCAGATGATGGGAGGGAAGCTACTGACCAACGCCTACCATCACCTCTATAACCAGCAGCAATACTAAAAGTGTGAATCATATTAGAATTCACATTTGGAAAGATTAACAAGTGTTATGCACTTTATCAAAGCAGATACAGCACAAGGTAATCAATATGACTAATAATATGAAGTGATGAATTCCTTACCGTTTTATAGGTGCAAAAGAAAAATTCAGAAAACTGTTATGGTTGCGGGGGCTATCAATTGGACTACCACAAATTGGAGAATGGGATCTTGGCATTGTTGGTGAAGTGTTTGATATCAAACTTAGTCTGTGAATAGCACCTGGACGACTGCTCCTCCGGCTAACAATATTATTTTCTCTCTGTAAACAGCAACTATGTACTGTACTGTTTAAAGAACAAGTGGTGGTTATGTTACCATGGTTGCTGACAATGAAGGAGCGGACTTGCCCAGTGCAGAATTCCGGATCCTTACAAGATTTGAGACAGAAGGGGTCTGCAGCTGGCCCTTGTCCTGTGCCATTGGTTGATCTGTGTTTGAGCAGAGAGAAAACAATAATTATCAATCGCATAATTGTTTGTGTTCACTTATCAAGTGATAGGTATGACCAGCAAATATGTATGCAGGGGTTTAAAAAAGTGTGCAATGAAGAGGAAGAAAAGAAGAAGAGGAAGAAAGAAAAGCAAATAGAAAATAAGATGTGCAAAAAGTAATAAGAAATAAATTGTAAAAATTATAATAAAAAAAAAAGACCAGGGAGTACCCAGTTTTCGTTGTTTATTTTAGTGGCATTTGGTCGTTACCTGTGGGTGCATGCGTGACATTTAATTTCGGTTGATTCGAGGACCTGGTGGGCTGCTGGTCGCGGCTCGAGAGATCGTCAAAAATCAAAACCCGCGCCGAATTCGAACGGGTTCTCGATTTCACCCCGTTGTCCTCCATTTAAAGCACGTACCAGCCCAATGGCCGTGTGAAGAGTTTCACTACAATAAACCAACATTTAACATCACTGCACTAATGGGCAGATATGCCTCAACACCCATGGCAATTGCGATTGCCAATTCTTTCGTCTGCAACTACAAGATGTGCACAAGAACCAACATTATTTATCTTTGATTGAGATGGCAACCATCAAGAACTTCGGCAGACAAACAGCTGCGCTTCATACAAACTACACACACTCGCATACACACACACACTTGCGCACTCACTCTCTCACGCGCCTATGCAAACCACCTCTCACGGCATCACCATCTTTGTCTCTCTGACCATCTCTGACACTGTCTGGTACACTCATACAACACACTCAAACACAAATATATGAATATATGCAAATATATGTTTTCACTGTTTTACTGTGCTTTACACCACTTTACGCATTGCATTGCATGTTGGTATATTGATATGCTTGTGGTTTTCTTACCCATGGATCGACCCAACAAAGGTTCCCATGAAAATTCGCATCAACGATGCTATGGGTACGAAAATAAAAAGTGTTGTCCTGCGACCCACCACCTTCATTTCCAAAATAGCACTTTTTTATTGTCCAGTGTACACATATAATTAGCCCTCTAAATATAGACATAACATCTTCCATCTCCCTTCAAATCGCGATCCAATATAAACATATCAACAACAAACAAACAAACCAGATGTTTTTAATTACAATTGGGATGGTCAGGCATCTTACTAAATTAGGTATATATTCACTGCTGAGTATAGAGTGGTATAGAGTTATGTTTTGCACAAAGATACATTTGTTTTCTTCTTCAAATCTCATTTACTCTTGACCCATTGCCATACGTGTAATACAAGGTTGACTATTCATTACCTTATTATCTAGACCTGTGCTTTTAGATGTTGTGGTAAGCAGACATGTGCTAGTCTACGAAACATCAGATTCCAATCCGATATGAAATTAAAATTCTTAAAATAACATAAAATTAAATCAGTTACAACATACCCTCTTTGCCCGTTCAAAAAGTTTGAGAAGCACTGACCTATTATACAAGCTAGCGAGTGGGGTTGCCTACTACCACCATATATTTTTTTATTATTTCATTATCAGAGCTCGGCAACCTTCTCTACTAGGAGGGCAAATAATTACTTTACAAAACATAAAACAAAGTATGTTTACGATGTACTAAATAAACTTTAAAGATATTGCTATAATAACAAACTCTCTATCTATAAATAATATTTATTATAGTGATTCGCTTTACCCATCATCAAAGCTATGCAAATTTGGAACTATTTACAAAATATAAGACAAAGCTTAAACAAAAATTAAAGATCATAACTTCAATTCAATGTTTTATTCCATTCACGCGGACTTTAGAAGTAATCTTAAATTATTTTTATTCATTTAAAGCAGTCGTTTTGCTTCTTCGACCCTCGACCCCTTCAAGAGCTGTTTTTTTTTACTTTTTCGATCCCTCTATTATACTATTATATAATTATAATAGGACAATTCGAAAAGACAAGGATAATTTAACTTTAAAGTCTCACTTTTAATATTTTTGATGGAGAAGGCATCCTGGAATGATCCAGGTTGCAAAGCTTAAGTCCGTTAAAATTTGAATACAAATTTTAAATAGTAGCGCCAATAACAGTCAATGAGCGCTAACTCTGATGGCGCGTTATGATGGCGTCCAATAGAGAACGTTTATTTTCCCAACTTTATAGAATTGTACATGTTAGGTTAGCATTGGTTAGCATTGGCGGTAAGGTTCCACGGTTAACGGTCGTTAACGGTAATTCTGAAACTCTGAAGAAACGACGCTCATGTTTTCTTAAAGCATGCTTTAAAAAAAAGTTGTCGTTGTATTTGCAAATGTGTGTATAGTGCTTATATTATAAGAGTCGACCGCGTGCTAGCAACGTGTAACGTTTGTAAGTAGTCTAGATCCGGTATTTAGATATGAGTAGAAACAACGCTGAGGTCGAGATGCTGGAAGTCATTATGGACAAGAAGTCCAAGAAAAGGAAATCGCTGGAAATGCAAAGCGATTTGGAGAACTCTATTTGTCTTGGGTTAACAAATGGTTCAGTAGAAAAAAAGAAAAAAAAGAAGAAGAAGGTGGAAGTAGAAACTCCTGTAAGTGAGAGTCAGGTCACTAAGAAAATTAAAAAGCATAAGTTAGAAGCAATGGATAATGGTGCTGAATCACCATCTAAGACCAAAAAAATAAAAAATGAAGAAAGGGATGCTGAAGCATCTGGCTTAAATAAAGATAAGGCTACAAAGAGCAAGAAAATGAAGAAAGCTAACGAAGGTACTGAGTTAAAGAAGGAAGCATCGGGCAAAAGCAAAAAGGTAAAAAAAGTTGATAGTGATCAAGAAGCAAGTGAACAAACACCAAACAAAAGTAAAAAGGCTAAGAAATCTAAGGAAACAATAGCTTTTGAAGAGGCTTTGCTAATCCCTGACATTGTCAAACAAGGAATTGTAGACACACCTGGCAAGAAACATAAATCCAGGAAAAGCATAATTGTTACTGATATTGAGAACATCAGTGATCCTGTTGGTGATTATGTACCTGAAGATGATGAAGAAGATGCCCATGAAGATGCAGAGGATTTGAAACAATCAAAAACCTCTGATATTGATTTCCCACTGGAAGACTTACCAAGTCTCATAGAAAATATTGAATCGTTGTTACCAACGAAGGAAAATTTATCTTGTAAAACTCGTTTAAAGAAAATGGACTGGGATAAGGTGGGTGAATTTCAAATTAATTTTTACAACTTTTGTTTTAAAATGTATTATATTCTAGGTGGCATTTAATAGTCATTCGGCTGCACAATGCAAAAAAGCATGGGACAATATTCTGAAAAAGCAAAGACATTACAGGTATATGACTGAGATACTTGTAGATGTAAAAGAATGGTTGGAAAAGGTCCAGAATACACATACCAACTATTCCGATTTTCCAAAAAAGAAACCTCTGTCTGGATACATGTTGTATTTTGTTGATCAACAGAATCAAGTATTTAAGGATAGGCCTGATATAAAAATGGTTGAGCGTTCACGATTAATAGCTGATAGCTATAAGCAGCTAAGTGACAATGAAAAGAAGAAATATAGCCAGTTAGCAGCGAAAAATAAGGCTGTGTATGAACTTGAAGTTCAAGAATTTTATAAGAAACATCCGCATTTACGAAATTCTGATACAGGAAAGCCGCCGAAGAAACCAATAACACCACTTGCTTTATACATAGAAGATCATCTAAATAAAGTGAGACTTGGTGAGGAGGAAGACGCAAGTAAAGATGAATTGAAAAGTAGATGGAAACTACTTTCTGATGAATCAAAATTAGTATGGATTGATAAAGCTGTGGATTCGCAAATCAATTTCGTTAAAGATTTAAAACGATACAAGTCGAGCCATCCAGACTATTCTACATCTATGAGACATATATTGTCTAAAGAAGAAAAGCAATTACTTGATAAAAGGAATGGAAAGCCAGACAAGCCACCAACAACAGCATACATGCTATTTGTAAAGAAGTGCAATAAGAAGTATGTAAGCGAAATTGGCGATTTAACTCCGAAAGAACGTTTGAAGGTTTGTTCGCAGAAATGGCAGGAATTGACGTCAGATGAGCGACGAAAATACCAAAGCAAGTTAGAAGCTGTAAGTATTATCCATATATATAATTTATAAATACTAGGCGGTACAGTTTCTTATTGTACCCGTGAAATGTATTCTAATCTGAACAAATAATTACTGCTTATTATAACATTTTTGCAGTTGTGTAATTATATATGTATAATGCTAACATCATTTTTTGTTTCAGCTGAATGAAAAATTCAAAATTGATAACGCAGCTTATTTGGAATCACTACCCGATTATGAACGGGAATTGGAGATAAAAAATACGCCCAAAAAACTCAGGGAAGACCCACTAGACAAACTGAAAATGTAAACAACAAAATTTATTTGTTTTCTTATATATATATATCTAATGTTTGTTTATTTTTTTTTTCAGGGCTGATATGGCTACCCCCCATTGTTGGGAAGAAATGAAAGAGTCAGAGAAGAACATTTACCTAACGTATATTACAAAAATCAAAAAGTATTTTGATACGCAACATGGATTGAACCATGAGGTAATATAATTCCACAATGTGTTTTATGCATTATATTTATTATGTTTGTTTAGGATGGCGAGGAGGAAACTGAGGAAGACGAAATTGACGAACAAGAAGAGGAAGAAGAAACTGATTAGTTTATCTTAGTTATTTTATACAGTTTAACTTTTTTAATGTATTTGTTATACATATATGATGGAAATTGTTTTATTTATGTTTTCCAATATATGTTATTATTTCGTTTTAATATAAATAATAAAAGTCAATTTTCATTTTACATTGTTTATTGTTCCTTAAATAATTACATTCATTGAGTTATTACAAGAAGCTGAAATATACTTAGCAATAATAATTTACTATATAATACCAGTTTTGTTGCTACAAAACAGAAGGAGTAAAAATTGTAATGTTGTTAAGATGCAGCAATTCCAATAGCGACTCCAACGACGAAAGATGTGACAAATACAAAAGTTCCTTTGTATTTGTATTCTTTGGAGTACCAGCTCTTAGCTTTCTTTTGCTGTTGCTTAATTTTATCTTCAACTTTATCCATCTGTCTATCTACATAACGTTCCATCTAGAATTTAAAAACTGATAATATTTACAATCCTTACAAAGGGTTTTCAAAATAAAAAGAATGTTAGTTTAGGAGCAGCCTATGGCTATGAAAAAACCACCAATAAAACTGGCAGAGAAAGACATGTGAGTTTTAGAAAATGTAGTTATCTGGAAAGTAAAGTAAAAAATATAGAAAATCAAAAACATACTTTTGTATATCTAATTTTAGAATTACCTTATCCATGAGACTAGGCCCTTGGCCAGAGATTTTCTCCTCCACATTATCAACGACTTTGTCAATCTTCTTGTTTACTTTATTCCAGTTTATTTTAACAATATCATTTTCATTTGCAACTTGCAGCAATATGATACCACCCCCAACAGCCATAGCCACAGCTTTACCAACTTTCATGGATATCAAGCCTGTTATTAACCCGGATGCAGTGCCAAGCACTAATTGCTTTGTGGTCGATCCATCACTGATGTCTTCCATTATTTTATCAATTATTGATTTGCCATTTGGATCCATTTTTGCAATCTCAGCTTGGTTTTTATGATTTTTGTCAGTTTTACGCACAAACAATGGCATTTGATTACTGTTTATCTGGCGAATAGAAGTATTTTTAAATTATTACTTTTTATAGGTATCCTCTACAAAGGATTGACTTAGAATGTCATTATATGCAGGATTAAAGCAGCAGCAGCAGTGCCTCTGTAATGACAGTTCATGAGGTAATGGAGATTTCCATTTTACCAACAAAGAGAAACTCCTATTACTTTTTAATAATAAATATGATGCATTATAGATTTCTGAAAATACAATTTAATTAAAACCATTGGTTTAGATTATATAACAAAACAATCTTTGTTGAAAACGCATATTTAGTTTAATAAACAAATTGGAATGTTTAATTTTTACTATCATATATTTAATTGGAATATTTAACATTATTTTGTGTATTTGTCCTTTCAATTGCAATATGATCGAAACAAGTCATGACAATATGGTCGTTGGTTCGATTCCCAAAAACCGCTGATAAACCCGAAAGGGGTAGAAATTGGGCCAAAAATAAAGTCATGACAAGAAATAAACAAATATTTTAAATATCGCTATGTTTGTTATTACTTCTTTGTTTGAAAATGTAAATGCAATGCGCAACGAACGGAAATAGAATTGTTTACTATTTTCATTCTATATTTGCATCAGGACTAATTAAAATTTTCGGTGAATATTATACAACTACGCATCGTATCTCAATATGCGTAGTTGTTTCATGTTACTCATAGGGTTGTTTCTTCTTTCATTCTAAACAATATCATTGTATTATGTAATTGTAAAGTATTTATAGTTCTTTATATGTTTCCACATATAATCGGAGTTTTACTGTATATAACATTCAATAATATTGAAGTAAAAACAAGTAACTTAGTACCAAAAATGTTTCGTTCTCCCGTTTAAAACTAAGGGTATTTGTCATAAAAGGTTACAAAGTATCTTCAATCTAAGTAATTTTTGTTCCTGTAAATCCAAACCATTGACAAAAAAAGCGTTTCAACTTTGAATTATAAGCAAATTGATGAAATTTTCACTAAAATGTGAAAACACCGCTTTTTCGAATGTTCAACTTTTTAGTTAGTACATAGATAATAGTTTCTAAGATTAAAATTTCAGTATTAAATATTGGAATTGATTACCTAAACTCGAAAATATCAATGAATTTATTTAATTATTTTCCATTAATAAGATCTCGATAATCTACATTTTATTCATTATATTATAATTTCATAATAACATAAACTATGTTGTTGTGGCTTAACTACTCATATTATTCATTGTGCATGATCGTACTCTTACTCATATTTAGTTTGATACAAAGAAATATCTGTTTTATTGTCACCTTTAAACATAAATCGCACTCTAAGTCGTCCCATAAAAATATTAGGTAAAGACGCTTGGAGTATTTACTTAAAACTTGTAAGTTTCCACTCCTATACAGATGCAGCATTATACATATTGTCGCCTTTGACCGACGACCCTTCGCTAGTTTTATACTCATCTACTCCCTTTTTCAGTATCACTTAATAATAGATTGAAATCATCCAAATTCAAAAGAATTTAATCGTTATGATGAAATATATATATTTTAGTACTGTGATTGTAGTAATTTATATTAATAATTAAGTATAAATAATTGCATTCATAGTAAGTATATCTGAATAGATAGATCATTATATATGAAAATAAAGGAGAATTTCATTAACCAAGATGACGTTTCAAGCAACTCACTTCACACCATTCCATTCAGACAACTTTCCACACATATGTTACCTCATTTGTTTAATGTGATTATTTGTGCTATATAGTTATGACACATCGACGTTGGTGAAGTTACAGCTGTTTGAATTATTTGTAGTTTAGTTCTTTTATATTTATAAAAATTAAAGAAACATGGAGGGCGAAATAAAGAGATTGAAGGAAAGAATTGCTGAATTGGAAGGCAAGTCTGTTGATAAACCTATAAGAAGCAAAATCCAGGAGATGTCTTCTGAGGTTGTAGACAGCAATCCCTACAGCAGATTGATGGCTTTGAAGCGTATGGGAATTGTCAATAACTATGAGAACATTAGAAATTATACAGTTGCTATTATTGGGGTTGGAGGTGTTGGAAGTGTTACAGCAGAAATGCTTACTCGCTGTGGTATTGGCACTTTGATTTTATTTGATTATGACAAGGTGGAATTGGCCAATATGAACAGACTATTTTTCCAACCGCATCAATCAGGTTTAAGTAAGGTAGAGGCTGCTGCTGAAACCCTAAGTTCAATCAATCCAGATGTTACAATCATGACCTACAATTATAACATTACAACATTGGACAATTATGATCATTTTGTCAATATACTGCTGTAAGTAATCTTAATATTATTGATTAATATGATTATTTATAAATTTATTTGAAATTCAAGGACATCTGGATCAAATCAAGGAAAAGTTGATATTGTATTAAGTTGTGTTGACAATTTTGAAGCAAGGCTTACTATTAACACTGCTTGCAATGAGAATGACCTTGTTTGGTTTGAATCAGGTGTTGCAGAAAATGCAGTGTCTGGTCATATCCAGTTTATAGAGCCTGGTAGAACTGCCTGCTTTGCAGTAAGTAAAATTTACAAATTTGTTTTTTCAAAATTAGTAATAATTTGATATTTCAGTGTGCTCCACCACTCATTGTAGCCACTAATATTGATGAGAAGACTTTGAAGAGGGATGGAGTTTGTGCAGCTAGTTTACCCACCACAATGGGAGTTGTTGCTGGATTTTTGGTTCAAAATGTTTTAAAGTATTTATTGAAGTTTGGCACTGTTACTGAGTATCTTGGATACAATGCCTTAAATGACTTTTTCCCTACAATGAGCTTAAAACCAAATGAGCAATGTGATGATACAAATTGTATCATTAGACAAAAGGAATACAAGGAAAAGGTGGCCAATACAATTTCTATTGTGGAAGAAGAGGAGATTCCTGATACACCAGTCCATGAGTCCAATGAATGGGGTATTGTTCTGGTGGATGAGAGTATACCTGCTCAAGAGTCAACTTCAATGGTATCAGAGGGTTTGTCATTAGCTTATACAATACCAGCAAGTGGAGATGTTAAACCACAGGAGGCAGCAGCTACTGAAATTTCATTAGAAGAGCTTATGGCGCAAATGAAAACAATTTGAGTTTTATATATTTTTTATTTTAATAATTTTATAAAAGTCATAATTCAATCAAATTTTCTACTTTTACATTGCTACTGGTTGTGTTTATTGAAATAGAGCTTTCAGCTTGGGTATAAAATATTGTTGATGTTGAACTAATTTTATTTACTATTCTTTGACTATCAGGTTTCCTTTCCTCTATCCTCTTGCCTCTCTTCATTGATATTTTTGTACTCAATAAGGTGTGTAGTGATTTCCAATATTCATATGATGCCATTTTTAGTGATGTTATCCATTTGTTTAAATCATCCAGACATCTACATGCAAACACATGTTTACCATCACTAAAGTTTAGTGAAAACGCAAAAGCTGGTCCTGGCATCTCATAAGCAACTTGAACATTTTCCAGTACCAACAATCCAAGTGGTTCATCCAACTCATTGGTACGATAATAGAAGAGCAAATTGTTGACCAATTTAAATACTCTCTCCTTGTATGGACGTTGGTACCAATCCTTGCCCTGGGGTTTCATGTACTGTAGTATCCCTTCAACTACAGGTGTACCTTTGGATACTTTTATTAATTCCCAATCATTGAATCTCATCACTATTTTTATTTATAAAATCAAAAGAAAACTATCACAGCTGTCAGTTTGACGTTAAATCAGGATTGATCAGGACTACCATACAACATATTTCAAAACATACATGCTAGCAACATAAGAAATGAAAGTATTTTTAAATTGAATATTCTATTGCAGGGCTCGGCGAACATTTCCATTATATACTTATACTCATTTTAATCTCTGTATATTTAAGATCAATATTAAAGTCAAAAGTTCTTCTGAGAATTGGTGTATACGAAAATACAGGCCATTTTCGAAGACGTTATTTTCCCAACTCATTTTAAAATACCAACGTTTGTTAATCAATTATGAAGACACCATTGCAGCTACAAACTAATATTTACGCTAATTTTAATCTGTGTATATTCAAGATCAACATCCAAATATAACATTCATCTGGGAGCTCATGTTTACGAAAATACGGGCCATTATCTAAGACTTTGTTTTCTTACTTGTTCATCAAAGTTTATATGTATGTTTGGTTGCAGACTGTTTCCTGCAAATTCTGACAGATGTCGCTGCTTATCATAATTAAAATGCATGTAACTCGAAATAAAATTAGTGGTTTATTTATTAGACTAAATTAGTAACATTATATATGTGCAAGCACTATGTTAATATGTTTGTTTATTTAAATAAGAACGTTTCTAAAGAAGTGGATTTTGAGCAGCGCCAAAATGCCTGAACTACAACCTTTGAAGTATTGCTAAGAGATGGATCCAGCTGTCACAAAAAATGGAATGTCCATTTTGCGCCTAAAGTACAGGCAACCAAACATATAAACTTTGATAAACAAGTAATAATACAAAGTTGGCTCGCTTTTGAATTTCTCGACAACCCCTCAAGATAATTACATGATCGACCACACATTTGAAAGCTGAATACCTCACCTTTCCAACAAGCCTACATACATCTTTGTAGTTTCATCGAGTCGCCTGTTATAAGCTGAAGAACATTTATTTTTTGTTATTATTCAGTTTTTACAGTTTTTCGTGATTTTCTCGACAAATCCTTAAGATAGTAACATCATCGACCACTCGTATAAAAGCTGAATATTTTGTCTTTCCAACAAGCCTACATACACCTTCGTACTGTCGCCGAGTCGCTTGCTATGACCTTTGGAAATTTTAAAAAAAAACACATCCTTAACTTTTTATACGCTAACAGAGAAAAGACGATTTTTCGTTTT
>NW_017096824.1:0-14747 GCF_001412225.1 Nicrophorus vespilloides
TGTAGTTGTAGTTGTTGTTGGTTCTGTAGTTGTAGTCGTGGTTGTAGTTGTAGTTGTAGTTGTAGTTGTAGTTGTAGTTGTAGTTGTAGTTGTAGTTGTATTGTAGTTGTAGTTGTAGTTGTATGCAATTAAAATTAGTGCAAACAAAAAATGAAATTGAAAATTTTGCTTCACTACGAAACAGTTGAAGAATACATCTTAGTGTGCTGTGAAAGTCAATCCCTCTTTAATCATTTTGTTTGTTTTCTCCTCTTTCCAAAGCCATCCGAGCGTTATTTATTCTCCAAAGTTTATTTATCCCTTTGTTATCCTCCGCTTCACCTTTCTGTAACATTTTTTTTTATTATTGACTTTATGTTTCATCCATAATCCAACACGAATAAAAATACGACACAAAACCAATTAATAAATTGGAAATGATAATACCAACTTCACATATAACAACAACAACAAGTATTAACAGGCAGACCTGAAAGTCCATTTGCAGATTGAAGATTGCGTGTTGATTGCTGCAGAGAAGGCTGGGTGAATGGCATCGATGGCAGCAGCATTCACATTTTCGGTTCGATCGGCTTTTATTTCGCTCGTTCACCTAGGGCAACATCGCCCTTTCTCTCTCCCTTCTCTCCCTTTTCAACCCACATCGACTGCAGAGATCGGAAAACAATTTTTGGGGGGAGTTGGCCGTGAACGTGCCGGAATTATGTTCCAGCCTGCTGGAAAGTATGTTGCATAATGATGAGCAGGGCGGGATTCGCAATTTTTTTTTCATCCTCCTCTTCTTCATCTTCATCTTCGTGCATTTCGTCGTATATTTTTTTTCTTCTCAACGTTGATCTCATATGCTGCTTTTATTTTTTTTTGTCTTGTTCTTCGTGTCGTCGTTCGTACACACGTTGTCTTTTTTATGGGTGAAGGATGGTGTCCTGTTCTGAGCGTTTGCGATGATGATGATGATCGATTGAACAACACATTCTTCGACGTGCAAACAAAATGAGAGAGAAAAATTGAATATTAAATATTTCTGTTTTTTTTTTATCTTTTTTGTTTCGCAAATTTAATACTGTCTATGTGATACATTTGATAATGACAGATGAAATGTCACTGTGACATTAATAGACGTCATTTTGACATCATGTCAAATGTCAATTTTGATGATACTTTATAATAATTAACGCAATTGGGACAGTAGATTTAAATATATATTTGTAATTATAAACTAATTATTTGTATGTGTAAAATGTCAAATGTTTGATATATTTGATCTATTATTTTACTTGTCAACAAATTTTTATTGTTTAAATAATTCAGTAGAAAATTTAATGAAATGTTAGGGAAACATAAAACCAAATAAATGCTGTTAAAATTGACGTCACTTTGACATTAACAAACGTCATTATGACATTATGTCAATGTGACGTATATCAAATTAATTTTTTATATTGTTTTTAATGAAGTGTAAAAATGTTGATTTGGAAATTTGTAAAATGGAATAAAGAAAAACATAGTTTAAATTATTGCAATTTCGGTAACTTCATGACGATTTAAGAAAAACAAAAAGAATTGTTGAAATATTGATTAGTTATTATCAGGTTAGTTTCTTACTTTTGACGTTTCGTTAATTATTACAAAATTGACATTTGACATAATGTCAAAATGACGTCTATTAATGTCACAGTGACATTTTCATCTGTCATTATCAAATTTATCACATTTCAAGTAATGTTCAATTGACTTACTTGTTACGTAGTTAGTATAACATTAGTGATTTTTGTTTGTATAATATGGATGGGATGGCTTATGTGCTGGATCAATTTGCTGGAGGCTATAATTACCTGGGAAATCTAATCAGAGGGAGGCCGCGTCCAGAGTAATCCATCAGCTCCAAGTGAAATTAGCAATTAAGATAATATGCTAGTCCCGTGTATTAGTGGGAGCTTCCTCCCCCCGCACTATTGCGTAATTGGCGG
This sequence comes from Nicrophorus vespilloides, assembly GCF_001412225.1. Taxonomy (NCBI): domain Eukaryota; kingdom Metazoa; phylum Arthropoda; class Insecta; order Coleoptera; family Silphidae; genus Nicrophorus; species Nicrophorus vespilloides. Next base: position 1,971 of record NW_017096824.1, read on the forward strand.
ATATACCTGGACCTCGATGTCCAGGTGCCAAATTAATTGGCAACAATGCAGCATGCACAGGTATGAGCCAACGCATTAGAGCATTAATTAGAGTTAAACCGAGGGGTGGAGTGCAGCGAACCGGAGAATAACAATTACTATCACCAAAAAAAAAAAAGAAAAAAGAAGACGAAAGGGGGCGGCGGTGTCGTGCAGCAGCGCTCATCAAGGTGTGTTAACGAGGTGCGAGGTGCCATTTCATTCCAGTCACGCCAACTTCAGCAGAACCCTCCCAAAATTGACACGTCCGCCTCTATTAACCCAATGACCATAACTAATGTTGCGAGTTCTTCGCCTGGGATGCAGAGTTCAAAAAAAAAGAAAAAAAAAGAAGCGAGAGCAGCAGAGGCAGGCGCCTGCTGATATTTATGGAAGCCGCCGTAAAAATGGGAAACAGTTGGGCTAATGAAAATTTATGTCGCTGAACGAACGGACGAACGGACGGTTTTGTTGGCTGGTTTTGTCCCTTTCGTGTTGCTACTACAACACACCTACGTTGCAAATTGCCGCCGCCACAGCCGCCTCCGACGAGCGCTTTAATTCATTCCCGTCCGCAAAACTCGTATACGTTTCACAGTGTACACACACACATATATATTTATCAAAATTTAGGGCTGGTACACCATCAAGTCACCGTTTGTTACAATATTCGCGAATTTTTTTTGGTGAAGATAAAAATAAAAACCTCATCAATATTTGAGCCATTAAAAATGCTTTCCATTCTCTCATTCAAACTTTTACTTTAACGCTGAAAAAAAAATCGAAGTATAATGTATGTTGTTTTGGCTTTTACGAGATCTCCATTAGCGTATGCATATATTATTTCATATAAAAAGAAAAACTTTCATTCGTAATATAAATTTTATGAAAACATTATTTTCACTTATTATTCCAACAAAGTATTGTAATTACAATTACATTTACATATTGCAAGTTTATTTCGAGCGTGATTAAATTATTTTTTTTAATATTGTTTTTAATGAAGTGTAAATTTCCAATTGGAATTAATTTGTAAAATGGATTAAAGAAAAACATAGTTTAAGTTATTGAAATTTCAGCAACTTCATGACAATTTATGAATTGTTGAAATATTAATTAGTTATTATTAGGTTAGTTTCTTTGAAATAAATTAGGAAAACATCTATATCAACTGTCCAATTGCGTTAATTATTATAAAGTATCATCAAAATTGACATTTGACATGATGTCAAAATGACGTCTATTAATGTCACAGTGACATTTTCATCTGTTATTATCAAATTTATCACATACATTTTCTTTTTAATAAAGAAAAACGGTATTAAAATATATTTGCGAAACAAAGAAGATAGAAGAAAAAACAGAAATATTTCATATTTCTGAACATTACTTTTAATACTTATTCTTTTGGTTCATCGAAATATATACGTCACTTTGACATAATGTCATAACGACGTCTATTAATGTCAAAGTGACGTCAATTTTAACAGCATTTCATTTGGTTTTATGTTTATTTTTGTTTCCCTAACATTTCACTACATTTTCTACTCAATTATTTAACAATAATTAAACAAATAGACAACAAGTTAGACAAATAAAATAATATATCAAACATTTGACATTTTACACATACAAATAATTAGTTGTTAATTACAACAATATTTATATCTACTGTCCAATTGCATTAATTATTATAAAGTATCATCAAAATTAGGATTCATCAACGTTACTTTTATCAACTATTAATTTTACAGTGACGTTTAGATTAACATTTTAATATATGTCAATGTCAACAGCATTTTTTCATTTATTTTCTTGGTTTGAATGTCTTTCTTCTCTCATTGCTTTCTGTTAACATTTACATTTAACATTTGGATTATAACAATTATGTTTTTATTTGTTGACGACTGAAATTTGTCAAATATTGAAATTTCTTATATACAAATAATTAGATATTACTAGGTTAGTTTCTTAATATTAATTAAAACCATTGTTTGATCAAACATGTAAAACGTTTTATATTTAGTTATTATTAAGTTAGTTTCTTAATTTTAATGAAAACTTTTGTTTCGCGTTTCCCTTTAAAATCAATTTCAATTTTGTAAGCAAATTTAATTATAAGTTTTTATTGTACGATATTGAATAAACTAACCTAGTTTTCATAAACTGTCAATGTCAATCATAGTAAACAATTGATTTGAGTCACTTTTTATTTGACGTTTGTCATATAAAGTTTGTAAAAATGTCAATTTCAAATGAAACATTGAGGCGATCTGATACCAAAGGTCGTTGGTTCGATTCCCAAAAACCAAACTGTTAAACCCGAAAGGGTTAAAAATTAAATATTTTAACAATTAGTTTAATTTATCTATTACAATCATTAACAGCATAAATACAAATGTATACAAGGATTATAAAGACCTGTGTTACCAAAAAAAGCATATTTATACTAATCAGAAAACAATTTGTACGTCACCTCGTCCTGTCTGGCCCGGTGAATTGATGATGATAGCAGCCAGCTTTTCATTCATCTCGCATCAATTAATTCACGTTAGCGTTTACGTTACGTTTTCTTCGTTACGCGACGTTCAGAAAATACACTAAGTGTTGCAAGCGATTTCATTAATTAACGATCGTTTTCAACAGTGAGGGAGGACAAAAAAAAAAACAAATAATGATGTGCGAGAAATGAAAATTTTGCCGATGCTAATAAGCGAGCGGATATGAAAAACGGTAAATATTAAAATATGCAAGAAGCAGCTCTACGTAATTTATCATCGAGTCATCAATCCCGGCCGTCCGCAGTAATTTATTATTACGCTGAAAATACGACAATCATTAATTGTCCGCACTATTAAATTAAACGCAACAACAAAAAAATACATAAATATTTAGATTATATGTAATTAATTTCATAAAATCACCCATCCAAGTACTTTCATTATCACATATTACTTAACTATTCAATTGAGGATTTAAGGATGTTTAATCTAAAAATTAAATGTTCATTTAGTCTCAAGTAACTAAGTTACTTTTATCACCCATCCAAATATTTTGTCAAATTCACTTAACTATATCACTTGTTACCCAAGAAGTCGTTGCGTGTTAAGCAAATTTTGTAATTTAAGCAAAAAAAGTTTATATAAAAAATTTTAATTACTTTTTGCCTAATTACAAATTATAAACTCGGCTTTTGTATAAACACATTTTCTTTATATTCATCCGCTCTTTGAATTGAATGGGAACATTTCAATTCAATTGAATTTATACACAAAAAAAATATATTTTATAATGATTTCCATCATAAATTACACGTAAACTGTAATTAGACGTATTTAAATTTTATTTTTTAACTTTACGGACGAGCGGCAGATATATCCGCCATATCTTTTTACACATACAAATTGTACGCGAAATTGTACGGCTACTGTTAGTCGAGTAGTCATCGAATCTTAGTTAGAAGAAAGACGACACTTCTCTTACCAAAATATGCAAACAGTTTCGGTTTTTGTACAGTTGAAAATTCCTTCCTTCGCAAAGGATTCAGAAACATAAGAGAACCACTTAATTGTCGATTAATTGTTAATTTAATTATGTTATTATAATTAAAAAAGAAATATATTTTATAATGATTTCCATCATAAATTACACGTAAACTGTACTTAGACGTATTTAAATTTTATTTTTTAACTTTACGGACGAGCGGCAGATATATCCGCCATATCTTTAACACACACAATGCTTACTCGAAATTATACAGCTACTGTAATCATCGAATCTTAGAAGAGAGACGACACTTCTCTTACCAAAATACGCCAACAGTTTCGGTTTTTGTACAATTGAAAATTCCTTCTTTCGCAAAGGATTCAAAAACATAAGAGAACCACTTAATTATCGATTAATTGTTAATCCAATTATGTTATTGTAATTAAAAAAGAGATATATTTTATAATGATTTCCATCATAAATTACACGTAAACTGTAATTAGACGTATTTAATTTTTATTTTTTTAACTTTACGGACGAGCGGCATATATATCCGCCATATCTTTTTATACATACAAATTGTACGCGAAATAGTACGGCTACTGTAGTCGTGTAATCATCGAATCTTTGTTAGAAGAGAGACGACACTTTTCTTACTAAAATACGCCAACAGTTTCGATTTTTGTACAGTTGAAAATCCCATGTTGTTATAATTAAAAAAGAAATATATTTTATAATGATTTCCATCATAAATTACACGTAAACTGTAATTAGACGTATTTAAATTTTATTTTTAACTTTACGGACGAGCGGCAGATATATCCGCCATATCTTTTACACGTGCAATGCTTACTCGAAATTATACAGCTACAGTAATCATCGAATCTTAGTTAGAAGAGAGACGAAACTTCTCTTACCAAAATACGCCAACAGTTTCGATTTTTGTACAGTTGAAAATCCCATGTTGTTATAATTAAAAAAGAAATATATTTTATAATGATTTCCATCATAAATTACACGTAAACTGTAATTAGACGTATTTAAATTTTATTTTTAACTTTACGGACGAGCGGCAGATATATCCGCCATATCTTTTTACACGTGCTTTGCTGACACGAAATTGTAGTTGCGTAATCATCGAATCTTTGTTAGATGAGAGACGACACTTCTCTTAGCAAAGGATTCTGTATTAGGAAAAAAAAACTAAATGATATTTAATTGCAAGTTGCGTAATTCAAAATTCCGCTTGTTAAATGTGAACCCTTTGTAGCGTCGCGGCGCGTATATTCTTCGCTTCACCTCTCCACCCCGAAGTTCATTCCCGCTCAATTCTTTTCAGTTAATACAAAGCAAATAGCCGAGGGTGAACGGTTGATTTTCTTCCCTCATATTTTTCTCTGTGTGTGTGTGTTCTACACGCCCTTGTCTTGTATCATTTTTTTTCCATCCTTCTTCTCCATTCACGGATAAACTTCCATCCGTCGCCGCTTATCTATCTCAATCCCTTCCCCTCTCTATTCTCATTATTCCCACTGTTTGCGTATTTATTATTGACCGAGGCTTAATTGCTTACACGTGTAGTTTGCAGTTGCGATTAGCGAGGACGAGAGGTGCGGCCGAAATTGGACAATCCAGGACGGCTCCGGGGAAATTAAATTCCATCAAATGTTTCTGCCCGTCCGTGTCCGTCCATCCACGACATGTGCACAGAAATTAGAGTTTTGTCCCTCTCTCTCTGTGTGTGCATACAAAACTCTCTCTGTGTACCGATTCGGTCTTCTTCGCACGTCCTCCGCAACAACTGAAGGGTCAAAACGGAGATTTATAAAATATGAACGCAGCTGCTTGCCTCCCCCCAAAACGAAGCTCCCGCCACCAATAAAACCGGATTTCCTTGTTTATTCATTTCCATTTCCCATTCGTTTTACGTACACGTTCTGCATCGTAAACTCGCAGTCTAATAGCTTCCACAGAAGTTGTTACATTGCTTAAACGCTGCATATTTATGTCCGGGCTATCCAATAATCCATCTGTTTTATATGGTAAATGTATACATATTACCGTAAACAGCGGTTCTATATTCATTCAATATTTACTGAAAAACACCGTTTCATAATTTTCATCCTTTTGTAACTTCTCAACATAATTTCCATTTATACATTTCTTAAGTCGGTAGAGACACCTTTCAAAACATTCCTCAAAATCGGCTTCTTTGGAGCTTTTCAAGTTCGACATTAACTGCTTTAATGATCTCCTCATTCGAACTGAAGACTCTTTCTCTCATTTTTTTTTTTATTTTCAGAAACAGCTAGAAATCACACGGCGTTAGATCCGGAGAGTAAGGTGCTGGGCGAATTTCATTGATACCAGAAAGCGTAAGAAATTTCCCCTTTTTTCTGGTTTCCCAACAATTTTTTGAAAACTTGTGATACGCAAGTTTCTGTATACCACTTATCAGTTAGTTACCTTTTGACCAGTTTCCAGTGGGATAACAGCTACCACTTTTGCCCTGGTAAAGTAAATCGACATCATCACTTTTCTTGCTGATTTTTGTGTTCTTGATTTGCACCTTCTGCGCTCTATATCATGGACTACTGTTTGGTTTCCCGATCGTTCTTATAGAACCAAGATTCATCACCTGTTACTAATTTCCTAAAGCTGCTAAAACTCTCCATTTTCAAATTCTTCTAAGAAATATTGAACAAAACGAACACGCGCCTTTTTTCGGTCGTCATTTAAAATTCGTGGAACCCATCGTGCAGATTTCTTCGTGTAGCCCAAGTGATGACTTAACATTCTCGACACAGCCATAGCATTCAAGCCTAGTTCATCATCTACCATTTCCTGTATCATTCTAGGATCTTCGTCAATTTTTGTCTTCACCAAGGCTACATTTGTGTCGTCGATGGAAAATTTTGGGCGACCATCACGAGATTCGTCCTCAACAGAAAAAATGCCCTGTTTGGAATCTTCGAAACCACTTATAAATAATCATAAGGGATGATGCATTCACTCCATATGCTTTTTGGCATTCCTGGAATATTTACATAGGCTTGAATTAACGTCGAAATCCGTAGAGAATGAGGAAACAATTTTTTGCAGTGTTGATGGTGGAATTTCTACCAACATTACATCACTAATCTTGCATTTTCTCCTATCCATTCTTACCGATCTTCTTGAAATTTAACATGAAATATCGTTAAACTTTAACAAATTGAGAAACAACTTTTGTTTTTTTCAGAAACAAATGCATTAACGCCAACTAAACGAACTTTTGTTAGACCCCACGTGCACAACATTTTACAATGATTCTTCAAAATCACAATAATATTTTTCTGTGATAATACCAACATTTTTCACAAAATCTGAAACGTTTAACTATAATTTTTATAATTGTAAACTATTATAGTTTTTCATCTAGTCGATTTATTTAGTCTAAAACCCACGCCTTCTTCAATTATATAATTTCACTAAAAATTTTCATTTAAACTAAACGTTTTTAAAATGTAATTGCAATTTTGGAAAGTACAAATCAAGATTGAAAGTGAAAGTGGACAAACCCGGCGCATCCACCATTTCATTTTCTACATCCAATTTTTTACTCAATCTCTACTATTACCAAAAAAATTAACATTACTTAACATAATTGTCAATTCAAACATTTAATTTTACAATTTTTAAAATTAATTTTGGTAAAAACTAAATAATGATTGAAATTATGTACCCATTTTGTGTTAATTCAAACAAAAATCTTTGATTATAATCAAACTTTTTCGTACAATCTTTACGTTTTCATCTTCCCTCCCAAAGAGAAACAAAAAAACAAAAAATAATAACAAACGAAAACACATATCATATTTAAATGGAGAAAACGGTTATCCTGTTTTATGGGTCCCGCGCGATATTATTCGAGGGAAATGATCTCACGAAATGGTCCACGAATAATTGGGAGTTTATACGAAAAGCGAGAGAAAGAGATTCCCGAAAGTGAATTCCACGCAATTTAAATAATTCCATATGCACATTTTTTATATAGAAATGCAGAGACATTTAAAGAAGACAGCGAGAGAGACACTTTTATATGTAAATCTGATGCGAATTATCGAGGTCAGAACTTCAACGTTTTTTTTTTAAAACGAAAAGAAAAATTGTACACGCGAAACGTTTTATATGCATTTACATGAATTGGGGTGTGTTTTCTTAATAACCAGAAGATTCGACCTTCAACGGATACTGAAAATAATATATGAGAATAAGAAATATTTTCTTTTTTCTTGCTGGTGAGTGTATTGTAATGAATTTATAAATCTCCCGCTGCGAAACGGCAATTTATTCTTAGCTCTCTCTCTTCTACACACTCGATATTGTGTGCTGTCCTTTTCCTGAGCACGGCTCGCGCTTTCCGCAGCAAGAGCAGATGAAATACATAGGAAATGAGAGTCACGAACCCTCGAATGCGGCCACCACCGCCAAACCATCCCCCCCTCAACCCCAAACGGCAGCATCTAGGTCACGGCATGTACGTTTGTGTTTCTCATGAAAACTTGATACTCCGCTCTAAATTTTTCAGACCGTTCCGCATTTTTTTTTAAAAGAATTACGTTTTCGCACGTCCATCACACTCAATTATTCATTCAAATTTACACATACGATAGTAAAAAAAAGCTCATTCCAACCATTCAAATAACGAAAATATGAGAGAAAGAAATAAAGAATAATCAACAAAGAGATATTCATTCTCATCCATAAACCATTGAATATTAAACCACCAGAATAGGAAATAATAGTTTAAAAGGAATTTCAACTTGAATGTAAATAGAAAAAGTGAATTCAAAATCGTTACGATGAAAATCATCTACACTGAAAAAAATTACTTTACTATCGATAAAACGAAGAAAGTAGGATTCTTTTGCAGCGAACATTCAACAAAATTAAGAAAAGTGTTATTTACCTTTTAACATTTCATTCGCATCGAAGTTCTTCGTTCAAATTTCACCTGTAAAAGATGAAAACAAAAATAAGTAATACATCTATGTTTTGTAAATATTTTGAATGATGGAAGGAAATTTTTTTGCAGTGTTGATGGTGGAATTTCTACCAACATTACATCACTAATCTTACATTTTCTCCTATCAATTCTTACCGATCTTCTTGAAATTTGGCATAAAATATTGGTAAATTTTAGCAAATTGAGAAACAACTTTTGTTTTTTTTTTCAGAAACAAATGCATTAACGCCAACTAAACGAACTTTTGTTAGACCCCACGTGCACAACATTTTACAATGATTCTTCAAAATCACAATAATATTTTTCTGTGATAATATCAACATTTTTTATAAAATCTGAAACGTTTAACTATAATTTTTATAATTGTAAACTATTATAGTTTTTCTAAAATCACGGTGCCTTCTTCAATTATATAATTTCACTAAAAATTCACTACGATAGAAAAAAAAAGCTCATTCCAACTCATTCAAATAACGAAAATATGAGAGAGAGAAAGAAATAAAGAATAATCTACAAAAAGAGATATTCATTCTCATCCATAAACCATTGAATATTAAACCGCCAGAATAGGAAATAATAGTTTAAAAGGAATTTCAACTTGAATGGAAATAGGAAAAGTGAATTCAAAATCGTTACGATGAAAATCATCTACACTGAAAAAATTTACTTTACTATCGATAAAACGAAGAAAGTAGGATTATTTTGCAGCGAATATTCAACAAAATTAAGAAAAGTGTTATTTACCTTTTAACATTTCATTGGTATCGAAGTTCTTCGTTTAAATTTCACCTGTAAAAAATGAAAAAAAAAATTAATTAATACATCTATGTTTTGTAAATATTTTTAATGATGGAAGGAAATTATTATTTTATATATCTCTCGTGCAACTTAAACATTCACAAAATGTTAAGCTTTTTCATCAAAGAAACCTTTCCAAATGTGAATGAAAACTACTATTCTGTCTACTTCCAACAATTTTTGTGAAATTACTAGCACTGTTAAGTCTGAAATCACTAGCTCTAAACTTAACGAATTACGTTGTTAAATCAACTTCTCTGTAAGCAGAATTTTTCTTAACTAAAGCAGCGTTTTTGGCTCAAGAAGCAATCTACTATTATACAAAGAAAAATAATAATTAGAAGCTTGAATATAAGTGAAATAAATAATACTGCAGATTGATTCAATGACCAAACAACACTGATAAAATATAAACAAGTAAAAGACAAAGTACTTGCCATCTGCGTTGGTCAGCTCTACAGCAAGTTGATTTGGATGATCCTCCAGATGAAGACTATATCTTTTGCTGGCTTTTGAAATATCTTCTTTAACAAAGTCAATACCATTGGACTGGTGGATAGAGTCATTGGTGATGAATCAGAGAGAACTGTTCAATTGCCTCAACGTCTTTGACTGGAATCTTTCGATGATGTCTATGCTAGAGTTGCACACACAGTTGAATACCGTAGATCCAGATTGATTGTATGACTCTACCTTGTAGACAATAACATTGGACTGATGGATAGAGTCATTGGTGATTAATCAGAGAGAACTGGTCAATTGCCTCAACGTCTTTGAATGGAATCTCTGGATGATGTCTATGCTAGAGTTGGCAGGTCTACTGTGAAGATCAGGTATAAGAGTGGTCCAACCACGCGTCCTTGAGGAACTACGGACATTACAGAGGTCACCTCATCATTGTACATGATATTAAAGTACCTACCAGTCAGGTATGATTGGCAAATGCAGAAGTACGGACGTGGAAGATGCCTTTTGATCTTGTAGAGCAACCCCTTGTGCCAACTGTGAGATATCAAGGATAACAGCCGAACAGTACGTCTTCTCCTCGAGGCATCTGCTTATCACGTCGATCACGCAATGCATCTGCTCCACGATACCATGTCGTTCTCTGGAATCAAACTGGTTTTTAGTTATTACATAATTTTTCAGTAGTCAAGGCCTCAGTCTTTGTATCAGCAGTTTCTCTAAAAGTTTAAAGATGATCAACAAGAGGCTAATAGATGATAGTTACCTGAAGACCTCCGTTGCGATGAGGTCATAGCCCGGCGATTTTTTTAGTCTTGAAGAAAAGTATTGAAATCTAAAGTGCACTTTGTCTTCTCCCATCTTCAAGGTTGTCTTTTTTTCTAAAGACCATTGAAATGTCACCTTTCAGAACGTGAATGTAAACAAAACAACTATTTTGTTTACCATTTGTTCAAACTCAAAGTTGTTGCCGTGAAGTTTCCATCTGCAACAGATAATTTAAAATTCTATGAAACGATACGCCTTATTAATGCATGTAACGCACGCAAAATTGAACATTGTGTGCAGCGAGAGTAATTAAAATGCTCGCGACGGAGTGAAGAGAAAAATATATATGTAATAAAAAACCGCTGCTGTTGCTGTGTATTACCATATAAAATGCAGAGCCTCGCATAAATTCGAAAGAAAAAAAGTACTTATAAATACAGAACGATGGTGTACACTGTGTAATGGTCGCAATTATGTAGGAAGCTTACTTATTTACGTCTCGTGCTTCCGTGTTAAACGGCTCGAAGGAGTGGAAATGAAGCGGCCGAAGAAAAGGGCGAAACAAACACAACAACAAGGAGAGAGAGAGAGAGTAACAAACAACAACAACAAAAATATAATAAAATGAACACACACAGCAGCAGCAGCAGCAGCAGCAACTTATGGAATGAAAGAAAGAAAGAAACGAGAAAAGAACTCAATTAAATTATAATTACCATTTGCCGGGCCTCCGGAACTCGACTGTAAATTCAGCTAATAAAGAGATATTTCCTTCGGCTGTTATTTCCCTTATTTATTTCTTTCTTTCTTTACTTCCATTCTTTCTCTCCCTTTTTTTTCGTTCCGCTCGGTCGTCCAATTCATTTGCAATCGCGAAACATTTTAATCCGGATTGTTCCGGTTCCGGTCTCCTCCTCTCTCTCTGTCTTTCTCTCTTCTGTTGGATTGGAAACTGTTTACATTCACTTTAGCGGTTTTTCATTTGGCTAATGGACGAACGGTCGCTCCGCTACTATCTGGATGCCATTTCTGTCTCTATCCACAACCGACGTTCCCTTTTCAGACTTTCTGAATGTGGGATTACGTATGTATGTGTAATATATGTATATATATATATATGTGCGTGTCTGTTTGTTAGAGTGTGTTAGATGGAGAAGGAGAGAGCCGGACACGGGGGAGCGTTCCTCGCGCTGAAATGACCTACTTTGCATTAATGAAAACTGCTCTTATGGAAGAGTGGAATGGATGAAGCAGAAGAAGAAGAAGAACGAGGGAAAAAAAATAGACAAAGCTATAAATGATAAACGCGCAACTTTCTGTTGAGTCTACATTCTCATAATAAACCTATCTTAATTCTATCTTACCAGTTTTATAGGGAAGTTAAACGAGATTTCACAATAGTATTTTCAATAGTGTTTTCACATTTCATTGATTTACTCGAAAACTATAACAGATAGAATGAACCCAAAAGATGCATATGAAAGCTGAATGTTTGGGAAATCTAGCAAGTATTCATATATTAATGTGCTTTTATCCGTATGGCTGTAATTCGCGGTCAAATTTTAAAAAATGCTCGAAAAAGCAGTGTTTTTACATTTCATTGATTTACTTAAAAACTATAATACAAATAATGAATCCAAAAGATGCATATGAAAGCTGAATGTTTGGGGAATCTAGCAATTATCGATTGGCTGTAATTCGTGTTCAAAGTTGAACAAATGAAAAAATAACGTTCGAAAAAGCAGTGTTTTTACATTTCATTGATTTACTCGAAAACTATACTAGATATAATGAATCCAAAAGATGCATATGAAAGCTGGATGTTTGGGGAATCCAGCAAGTATCGATATATTCCTGCGGTTTTAGCCGTTTGGCTGTAATTCCTGCTCAAAATTTAAAAAATGCTCGAAAAAGCAGTGTTTTTACATTTCATTGATTTACTCGAAAACTATAATACATAGAATGAATCCAATAGATGCATATGAAAGCTGAATGTTTGGGGAATGTAACGTATATTAATATATTACTGTGGTTTAAGCCGTTTGGCTGTAATTCGCGTTCAAAGTTTAAAAAATGCTCGTAAAAGGAGTGTTTTTACATTTCGTTGATTTACTCAAAAACTATAATACATAGAATGAATACAAAAGATGCATATGAAAGCTGAATGTTTGGGGAATGTAACGCATATTAATATATTACTGTGGTTTTAGCCTTTTGGCTGTAATTCCTGCTCA
>NW_017096825.1:0-14433 GCF_001412225.1 Nicrophorus vespilloides
GGGTACAACAACATAGCTACGATATAATCAACGGTGTCCAGAGATTTTTAATTCAGGGACACAGACACAATGATTAGCGTTGAAAATCCACATTGCCGTAAGGAAAACCGAACTGTTGTGAACATGGGACAATGCCCTTCATTGTTTAATTTCAGATCGTGGTTTTTTGCTACTAGGATTTAAATTTATTCCGCTCCGATGGTTTAATTCCAGTTGAAATTCACGTTTACCTAGGTTCAATTTAATCGTTGCAATGAAAATAAACGATAGTATCTACACTATGGAACGTATTGTTTTATTAAGTTTATGCGACAAAATACTCAATATTATAAATAAACTGTTTATTAGTCTAATATGAAACGCAGGTTTTCAGCTTGAATATTTTTCAGTTTGATGCCGTGATGATCCAAAATGTATTTCAAAGCAAAGTCACCCGCTGTGCCGAATGTTTCAAAATTGAGCGAAGAATCCAAATACGCCAAGGAATGTAAATTCTATTTAATAGAGACTTTCAATAAAAGTGTATAACGAATATATGTTACAGATATTAAGTATACAATTACACAAGATTGCCAATTTAATTCGATTTATTTTCGACTGTTTAGATAAAATTACATTAATGATTTAATTAATTGTTGTATTTAAGCTCGAGTTCTTCCTAAGAAGCTGTTGTGTCCAACCATTATTATTATAATTGTTATTGTTAATATAGTGTATTAACGAACTAGAGACATCCAAGGCATCTCTTAGTCGCATTATTATATAAACATAAACATTAGCATAAAGGAATCTCTGCCGTGATTCCAGTTCGATACACTTTAATATAAACAAAGGGGACCAAGCGTAAACATTCCCATCGATACTCCTATACCTTTATGCAGAATTCAAGTCATTATTATAAACACATAAAGATCGTTACATGTACAATCGTGATTGATCATCTTATTCAGAATAACTATTTAGAATTAGTCTCAGTAAGACGTTAACATAATGAGCATAGTCTGAGTAAAACCTTCAAAGACTGATATAGTCTCAGTAAAACATTTATATGATGAGCATAGTCTCAGTAAAACCTTCAGACTGATAGACCTGTCGATTAAACTACATTGTTTTGGAAAGGGACCCCAAGAGTACCAATTATAATAAACTTGTTTTAAACTAATTTAATTATTTAATCCCCAACTACTGACACTCCACAACTACAGCACCAGACAATATTCCACTGTGTCCAGAATTCCATCCCTGGGACACGACAAAGCGAGTGTGAAGAGAAATGAAGTAGACGTCGTTTAAAGATGAGATCAATGGTATGTTCACACGAACACATCACGATACTCTACAACCACTTGTAGCGTGTCTGCGTTGAGAGCATCCTCCACCACAGAATTAATTATCTTCTAATAGAATTAATTCTTCAAAATCGACAAACCCTAAAATTAAGGTATATATTGTGTTGAAAGCGTACGTTTTATTATATCAGAAGAGCTTCCGTATAAAAGTATAAAATATTTTACTAATAGGGGAAACGTAATTATTACTATATATCTACACATGATAATGCAATTGAAAAAGCAGCATAAAATATTAGTCATACAAAAGATTTTGTATTGATTTTATGTTTAATTATTTATTTTTTAATTTTATATTTTTGCGTGGGCGACTAATAGCCGAATGGTTAAGTCGCCCTACGCACGTTTTCGTTGGCGCCGGTTCGAATCCTGATCAAGCCAGGCGCTTTGTGAGCCCTATCGGTGCTTTCAGCAATAGGGCCATCGTTCATCAACAAATGGACAGTCAAATGAATACGGTTCAGCTCAGATTGAAATCTACAATAATTGTTTAGTTCTGTAATAGAGCTTATTTTATATTTACAAAATTAATGCAATGTTTGTCACAAAGATTTAGAAATATTACGAAATGATGTAGATGTTCCATTTGTTGCTTTTAACACAGCCGATACTGATTTCTTCCTACAAGAAGAATTGATAGAATTAAAGGAGAATTTGGAAACTAAACTCAATTTTCAAACATGTAGTTTTGACAAATTTAGTAATTCCAAAAACAATCTTAAAAAAATACGTCAGATCCATTATTTTTAGATTATCGTAATTCTTACTTATTATTACGCAAAGCAAGCAATCGTTTATATATATCATTTATTTATTTTTTAATTATCGTATATTTTTAAATTGAACAAAATGTACTGAAAAGAAATGTAGAAACTCTATTTTTCATTAATTATGGTTTTGATCCTATTGTTGGCTCATCTATAGAAGTTTTTTTTTATAGAGTATTTATATTAGCTGATTATAATATTCTACACATAAATATCTTGAATTTATTTTTTAATAATTTATTAATATTTACTGATTATAAATGTAAGAATATGATATTCCTCAATGACAATATTTATTATATATTTTACACATTGTATTAAGTAAAAGCAATAGGTTTAGAAATATAACATTAATAAAAAAAACACAAATTATAATAATTTTAAATTGAATATAGTATTATTAGTATTAGACATCTACAATACGAATATAATCATGGTGTTGGTATAATTAATTATGCTCATTTTAAATAAACATGCAATTACGAACATTAATATTTCTATTATCTAGTAATCAATATTTTTTAGCTATATTGCTTCATATAGTTGAATGAAATATTATGGTAACACCTAATCTTGAATTACGATCGCCATTTCAATTATCTCTGAGTTTTGTTCATCTTGTCGAATATCCTACGACAAATAATATTACTTTATTTTCATTACAGGAATTATAAGTAAAATTTATTATTTAGAATGTATTGTAGTGAAAGTTAAAATCATACCTGATGCACATCATCGTTGGACATCGGAGGTCCTTTAAACATTTGTTTTACATAATTCCGGAAAGTTGAAGACGTAACCAAATGCATTATTGAATTTAGTGCAGAATGTATAATTCCTAATAATAGCGAATGCTTCATAATGTTATCTTTTACATCCTTGTATGAATGACTTTTTAATAACATCAAAGTGAAATATGAAAAACGCCATATATCGAAAATAAGCAACAACGTCGAAAATATCTGTTTTATTATCCTGCAATACTAAACAAAATAAAGCATTTTATTAAAAAATCAAGAGTAACTAATTTTAAAAGAAAAAACTAATATTTTTGTGTTTTTTTGTGTAGATTTTTAAACACAGTGTACTGGAATGAGAATTACTTTTGTTTAAATTATATTTATTAAAAAAAAATGTTAGAGGGAAAGATAATAAATAAATTGTAAACTTACATTTCCAATTTTAATAATGTTACCATTTTCGACAGATCTACCGGACTTCCACAAATGATATCCTATCATTAAATACGTGCAAATTATTATAGAACCTATGTTTCATAAAAATATAGATTATATAGTTTTAATCTCATCACTCTGAAAATTTTAATTTTATTTTACCAGGAATTATGAAGATTCCAGTGAATGGAACTATGTCAAAAACATTTCTAAATTGGTAACCATTCAGCATTGACCAAACCTCTGTATAATACTCAGTTGTTTTATTTTGTGACTCCGAGATGTTTATACCATTCGTCTGAGGTATAAACAAGAAAGGAGAGAATATTAGAATTGAAATCATCCAAATTAAAGCAATCACAATTATAATGTTTCGTTTTTTTTTCCAATGCATATTTAGTGATGAACAAGTCAGAATAATACAGCGGTCAATGCCCATTACCATCATAGTATAAATACCAGACCCTGCAAATACACCTACAAAAAAATTAAATAATTATTTATATTGTGTAAAGCGGCGGCTCATAACGCGATGAGTTTAAAGTGATTAACAGATAATACACCTTCAAAGTTAATTAATTTAATTAGTTTGTTTTCTTTATTTTCTCATTGTAAATATTAGCTAATAACATAACTAAAGAAATATAGTAAAACGCCGATTAACTGGGTCTCATCTCTGCCTTCTGCCATCATTAATGACATGAAATAATGTTTTTTACACTGTAATTTTACAAGGAAAACAATATTAACAAATTAAGTTTTAAAAGCAAACGGTGTTTGTATAACCATGTTCTTAAATTGTCTATGCTTTAACTTTCCCGAATTACCACGGATAATCGGCGGTTTACTGTAACTAATAATAAGTTTAATAAACATAAAATTACATCATAACATCTTATTACTATTGGTATATACTTACATTGAAAGTAATTAATCGCCTCACATTCATTCATTAACCACATTGGTTTCAACTCATAAATTACATTAATTGGCATGGCCAAGATTGTTGTAAGTAAATTAGATAATCCCAAATTGGCCAATAAATAGTTGGAAGTGTTGCTATCACTGAAAACAAAATCAATGATTATTAATTGATAATTTGTGTACAAGGGATATGTACAAGGGATACGCGACAAGTCGGCGACGAACAATTGGGCGACTTTAAAATAAAATTTTAACATATTCCCTTATGATAATAATGATAATTTATTAGCAATATGTTAAAATTTTATTTTAAAGTGTCAGTCGCCCACTTGTCCGTCGCCGACTTGTCGCGTACCCATGTACAAGACCATTTATAACAGTTTCTATACATGCATACATATTAACAAAACAATTAAGTAATATTAGACGATTTATGATTTTTGTCTTCGTTTATCGTTACATTTTTTTATAATCTTGACAAAAATATACGAAATAAGGAAACAATGCTGAAATTGGATGTCTTATTGTAATATTTGAATTATACAAAAAAGTGCAGTATTGGCCGATTTAGTATTTTGATTTCCATGCTCGAAGGCTTATTATTACTATATATGAGAATGCAATTATAATCAGATTTCAATACCTTTGTTTTTTTGTACACTTATCACTTTATTATACAAAGTAAATTATTATCTCAGATTATTTTCATATTTTAATTAAATAATTTTAACTTGAAGGTTGAAATGAATAGTATAATTTTTTTTTGCAACAAAATAATTCATAAAAATATTTTTTTGTTTATATGCATATACAGAACAGATTATCGCGCATTCAAATTATTTTGTATTTCCTTTAAATACTTGAAATAATGTAATAGTAATAATGTATGTGCTAAAATATAATATGGTGGTGGTTTTAATATTCAACTGACATTTGTTGCAGTGGAAATTATAAATTTGTCAATTTTTAAGAAAATAAAAAATAAATTAATTGTAGATTCGGTGAATTCATTCTTGAAAAGACGTATCCAGAAAAAAATATTTTTTATGTTACATTTTTTTTGCCCAATAAATTGTCATTATTAATATAATTATAATTGAGTTTCGTAAAAAATCGTCGCCGATTTGTCGCATAGATCTTTTAATTATGCATAGATTCAAGAATTGAAACTTGATAAAAAAATACTTATTTATAATTCATTATTAACTAAATTAAACGATAGGCTAACATACAACTCGGCGAATTTAAAAAAATATATAATATAAAAAACATAAATTCCCGAGTGTAAAAACCTAAGATAATAGCCCTTTCTCCAGATAATTAATTATTATTATTTATTATAAATAACAATAAATTTCATTTTAGAATATTTTTTATTGTTATTGTTATATTATGAACAATTCAACAAAATCAAATAATATTTTTGTTTTTTCTTAACATATTTTATATTTTTTTTCTATATATTTTTAACAACGTAATTTTAATTTTATTATATTTATTTGTTAAGTTACAATTAATTAAAATTAATAAATTATATTGTATATTGGATACATGGAAATTGTTGGCCCAATAAAGTTTCGTTGTTTGCCGATACTGTTAGAAGACGTATACATGCCATGTCAAGCGATATGTGAGGAACAATAATTAGAAAATTGATATTGCCAAAAAAATTTGCGCTTCAAATCGACGGATGTTTAAAAATGTACCAAAGGATCAACCATGTTACGATTGAAAACAAGCAATTAATTGTGGATCTGGCACAACAACATTTAAGTATGCTTCAACAGAAATTTCATCACTATTTTGATTTAATTAATACAGAACAATATGATTGTATTCGAAATCCTTTTGCAACCCATGCAATAAAATCTACGGAAGCACTGTCTCTGCAACTTGTTTTTTGGATTTCCGTTAAGAAAGAATATCTTCGCATTTCCGACAACGCTATCGTAACACTACTTCCATTTTCGACCACATATTCATGTGAGCAAAGTTTTTGAACTCTTGTTTTAATTAAAAATGATAAGCGGTCATGCTTAAAAGGTCTTGACCAAGAACTTCGGGTTGTGCTGTCAAATATTGAGCCAAATATAAAACTTTTGTGTTCATTGAAACATGCGAAAGTATCACATTAATTAATCATTATTTTATATTCTTTATACATTGGAACCTCGCTTAACGAGCACCTCGCATTACGAGTATTACGATAAACAAATATTAAAAGTATAAAGAGACTTTCACCAGGTCCCCGAATTGTTACAAATAATATAAACAAATATGTATTATAAAATAAAAAATAAAAATTTCTTATGAAATTTGTGTTTCAATGTATCTATATATTGTAACTTATAGTGTGCCAATAGGTTGCGGAACACTGGTCTAGAATATTGGAATACTCACATTTGTGCGCGATTCAATTTATAGACGATATAAAGGATAGCAATGTTTCCAGTTAACGATATCAATCCAAAGATAATATTGAGGATGATGAACAAATTATTATGGACATTATCGAAAATGTTTGTTAAATAATGCATTGTTCTTTCTCACTAAATTTGTAATTATAATTGTTGTAATTGAATTTATCTGAAAATAATAATCAGATTCAATATTTATATATTTATATTTATTAGATTCTATCTGCTTTAAAGATAGAATCTAATAATACAATATTCGCGACTTGCTTAAAATTTTATTTGGAATATATTAAAAACAAAACATTATTTTTATTTGAAACTGAATTTAAACACAAAATTTAATGAAACTGATTCGTTTTTATTAAGATAGCTTCCGATATAATTTGTATTGTTAATGTTTGTACCGTTCCTCACGGAAGTTTGATGATATCTGTCGCGCTTACTGCACTTTCAGGAGGAAATATTTATGCGCTCGCGCTCTTCCTCAATAATCGACAGCTAGGGTCTCAATGTAAGTCCCTAATTATCGACGAATAAAGTAGTCCAAATATGCATATAATTTACTTAAAAACTGTACTATAATTTGGTAACGTTTTGTGTTGATATACGAAATGACATGTTAAATTATTTTAAAACTATTTTGTTTTTCCTTGTACAATTATTTTATCTTTAATTTTCGTTATATGTTCACAGATTTGTAAAATTTCAACATAATCTATATTATATTGACTTTCGACGAATTTAAGTAACATATTTGCAGCTGTAAAGTCTTGTTTTGCCACTCAAACTCGGCGACGGATACTCGTTTTCGGTGTCGGTTCTGGTAATACGCTTTGGATTATATAAACGTCATTTCATTTTTCAGTAATCACTTATTATAATTCTAATTATACAAATTTATTAGCCAAAAAATATAACATAACAAAAAATAAACGTAAACATAACATAGAAATATATTTAAAATAAAATCCCGGGCGGAAAAATTATTATTATACTGGATGGTCCAACTTCGACTGACTGATGTAAAATACTTATAACTTTTGTAATTGTATTTTTTTTTAGATTTTCGTTATTTAGATAAAAGTATAGTTTATTAGAATTTGAAAATGACCTCAATTTTCTTGTTGAAACGTAATGACTCTTTCTAATGCATTTCTGGCTCCAAATTTCTTCACGAATATTGTATTTAAGAACAATAAATGATTATTATTATTCATATTAAATATAAGAAATATTCTACAATGAAATGAATTTATTTTTGTTAATAGGTTTATCCGCCCAGAATTAATTTTTAATTCAGTCGAACCTCGCTTAATGAGCATAATTCGTTCCAGAATTTCCGGATTTTTACTCGTATAGTGAAAAAATGTTCCCGATATAAACTAATGTAAAATACCATAATGCGTTCCATGTCGGAAAGAAAGTATAAATTGGCCTCGCATTGTAATGATTTTACTGTTCATAACTATGGTTATTTTTATTCTTCGGCTTTTTATTCGGAGACAGGCAAGTGTTATTAAAATTTGCACAATAAAATCAGAAATAACATATCTGAATGCCTGGCTCAATTTGATTATATAAAAAAACGTACATAGTTTGCTTATATATACTATAATAATGGTTGGACACAATACATTTTTGTTCTGACAGCAAACATAAATTATATTTGCAAAGTATAATCTTCTATAAACAAACATGACAAAAATATCGAAGATAGTTAACATATTAAAAAAAATATGCATAATATGAGACTTCTTTTCGTCACTCCTTTTGCGAAACTGCGCTCGTTAAGCGAGTCATTTTTATTACAATTTATTTTGATCATTAAGCGAAATGCTCGTTATGCGAATTAATTTGAAAAATTTGGTCCAGCGGTAGAGCTGGATTTGAATAACATCTAAGACTACCAGTGTTTTATAATAGATTAAACATTAGTTTATTTATAATCTTCAGTATTCTGTCACAAACATGATATAACAAAAAGAGCCGCAGTGTAGATAACATCGTTTATTTCTATTTCAACGATTAAGCTGTGCCTGGATAAACGCGAATTTACACGAGGATTGTAGCTTACGGGGCGGAATAAATAAAACTGTCGTGGCCGACCATTTTATTGTCATCTATTGTATAACTAATATGTATATTTGTTAGGGCCATGACTTTCCTCTTAATTATTACAAATCATATTTAATGTATCCATCAAATATACAAATGGATACTTGTACGTGATTATTTAGAATAACTTGTGGAATATTACGAACGACGGGTACACATTAAATCGTATAGTTGCGTCTATTGCATCACTCGTTAACAGCCTTCTGCAGCCCTTAAATATTTGGGCAGGATCATACAACTTAGATAAAGAAACGGTTGTGTTTTCTTTAAGGTCAAACCCTTTTCTCCCACGCAGCCCCTTTTTGAAATGAACACATTTTTGTATTATAATTTAGTCTTAGCTAAGGAAGGGGTCGAACTGAGAAGTTAGTCTTACTTGGGAGAGTCGAAGGAAGAGCACTTACTTCGTAAATACTAACTTAAGAGAGGAGAATGTAACTCTTAGCTAATATGTATACAATAAAGTTAATTAAGAATATTGCATTTAATATTCATACACCCCTCTAAGACTCCGCAACGACGTAACTACAAGATAATCCACGGTGTCCAAGGATTTCTTAACCCTGGGTCACGACAAAACAACACGACAAACTAAACAATGACACTGCCCTTTTAATGTTCTCAAACACTTCGATTTTTGTAAAACAACAAAGTGGAATTTCAATGGTAACCAGAAATAATCCTCCCAATGTATTAAACTATTTAACCTTTTTTTAAATATATTAGATTAACTAATACATTATAACAAAATATTGATCTCGCGGTCCACAATTTTTTAAATCTCGCGGACCACTTCCATTATTTTTTTCTATAAAATAAGATTCTAAATAAGAAATGGTACATTGGGTCTTTTATAAATATGTATCGCAATAAGGAGAATTTACAAAAAAAAGTAGAATAAGAATATAATAAAAACAAAAATTAGTAAAGAGTAATTTCAATCTCTAGGACCACCATTTGGCTAGCGCTGTTCCAAAGAATACTTTAATTAAATAAATGATTAATTTATATAAATAAATAACTTACAAATATATTTAGGAAAATCCTTTATTTGCTACTAACAATTTGGCGCAGAATATCGCCAATCAAAATGTATATATTGTAATTCCCATTCAAATATAGTCATTTTTGTGGGATTTCCTATAGGATTTCTATACAGTGGAAATGAAAAGCAATATCATTAAAATCGAGACCAAGATATACTTTTTTCTTCCGGCATGTAACGCATTATCGTGTAAAATCTGATTATAACAAGGTGGTAAGGTAGATTTCAAACCAGTTTCATCCTCGGTCGGTCGGTCGGTCGGCCGAACACTTCTTACAAAATTCTTTTATATATGACATAATTACGTAAGAAAAAAATAAAAGTACATGAAATTCAAATAAGAAAATGCTATTAACAATTTAAAATTTTAGGGATGCGCATCCACAGCATTCATGGACTATACATGCATACTTATTTTTCCAGAATTTATATCATTTTTTGTTATGTAGTAAGTATACATATTTTTAAATATGTATACATACGTATAGTATTATGACTAGTTATATTTTATGCAATTTATTAAATAAAATATTTAAAAACACTAATCCTGTAATTTTTATGAAACTTCGGATAATTGGGCCAGCCACTTAATCGGTACAAAATGTACTAGTCTCGATTTGTTCCGATTAAAATTGGGTATTGATTGCGCAGTAAAATAACCACGTCAAATGCGACATTAACTCTAGTGCCTTAGGTTGGAGGAGTTTGGTTTTAGATGTTTGGATTTTAAAAATACATATTAATCATATACACTCTAGTGCCCCTGATTATTGAATTTTCGAATGAAACGTTTTTTTTTATCAGTTTTAATAATTCTGGGAAGCTTTCTGCTCTTGCAGGTTTGTTATGTAATGACGGGAGTATGTACTTGTATTCTATTTCTTTAGCGGTCAATTTACAGGACAATAAAAGGGGCTCTGTGCTGCAGACCCTAAAAATCATGGTTAAATATGCAATCGGAATACCAGCATTATCTGTAAAACCACCCAACTCCACTAGCTATGGAACAGATAAATATAGGAAATCACGGAATGAAGAAGACGTTTACATCACAAGATTTCAAACAGCACACAAGATATTTTAAAGCATCGCTTATTGTTTATATGCATAAAACATGTGTGATGTTTGCTTCGATTTGAAGATAAGTGGATTAAAGAGAAGATGCTGCGAAATGTTCTCAACGCAGACGCGCTGCAGGTAATTGCAGAGCGTCGTGATATCGACATAAGCGTAACAGATGACGACCAAGTGTTCACTAGTTCAGTTCACTTCACTTCATCCTCGCTTTTCTCGATAAAGTCGAATTTCTAAGGTAAGCTTAGATACAACAATAAATTAAATCATCAATCTAAATTTTCTAAAATTACTTAGAGCATACATTTGTAGTATACAATTGAATCAAATTGCCGATTCAATTATAACTTTTAATAAATATTATTGTTGTCTTTGATTCAATAGAATCACCTCCCTAATGAATCCTGATTATTAACTTTTTCTTTGTGTTCTTGATTTTTTTTTAGTTGCACTGTTATGAAGGGAATACTTAAACAAACTCTTTCACTTATTTTTTGGTGCTTGACTGAGGCTGCCAAAGAAATTACATCCGACTCCGAATATTACAATGTCGGTATTTTGATGGCTTCGAACTTGAATTCTCCCTTCGATTTGGAAAGATGGGGCCAAGCAGTTGATTTGGCTTTGAATGACATCAACGAACGGTTCTTGAATCATCACAGCATCAAACTGAAGAAAATCCAAGCAAGGTAACCTGCATTTTATATTATTAAAATACAACCTGAAACTAAACAACACTGAAATATCATGTTTCCAATACTTAGGTTTTTCATTTATCAACAAAGCAGATTATCAATTTAATAATGGATCGTGAAAAATATTCCAACACGTTCAGATTTTTGAACCAATACGAACACTTGCAAAAAAAAGTTGTGTTCATTGTGATTCACAACAAATCATTTTAATTCAAATATAAATTTAATTAAGCAAATAATTATCATTATATATTGAGAGTCAACTGAACAATCGCAAACATGATTATAAAAAATGATATATCAATAACATTTATAATTTGCAATAATAAATTGTTTTCAAAATAATATTAGTTTATTTTCTATTGAAGAATATATATAAATATGTAAACAGTTATTTTTGTTTTAGAGAAATTTAAAAAAATCCATGGAACTATTTAAATTCGAACTTATCAATATGTTTAAAATCATGGAATATTAATGTGGAACAAAAAAAAAACACGTAATTTTTCACTCTAAAAAATGTTTCTTCTGAACAGCTTTACAGATTTGTATTAAATTTTGTATGGCTACTTAAATTAATATAAGCGCATAAATAGATTTTTTTATATCATTTCTTGTTGACACACAAATATCTTTCTTTAAATACCCGTATTAGGAAGACTTTTCGTCTATGTTATTATTTTTTCTAATAAATTTGCATCGACATCTATAGTAATTAAGCTTGAAGAATTAAATATAAACATAATTTAGTCAATTTTTTTAAATAATTACCATTAATATAATTAACAAACATAAATGTGATGATTGTGACTGTTTTTCGAAATAACTAACAACTAATCAATATTTGCAATATCCATGTCAAATGCAACGAAAAAAAACATAAAACGCTGTCTGTTCATTGTCAACAACACAACACAAACTACATCGAAAGCAAAATTGCATCAAATTATATCATGCAAATGTGTTGTGTATTTTGAGTTGAATTCAAGGAATTCGATATATAATTAATTAAATATCACTAAATAAATAATTAAATAACTATCACATTGTTCTATTTCAACCAAAATTACTTTCTTGCCAAAGGCAATAAAAGAATTCGATGAAATTTGTTAATCTGACGCATTATTTTGATTGTCTTAGCAATTCCAAAGTTTGTAAATTGATTTTAGATTTCAAATTCTCCATTAGTTAAATTAATTCTTCTAGTAACGAAAAAGTCAATATTGTTTGAGTCCTTTTTTTTTTCTTTTTTTGATACCTTCTTTTGAAGAACAAACACAACAATTAAATATATATTCATCTGTTGTGTACATTTGCAAATGCTCCGATATAACAAATTATTCTGTCATTTATTTTAATCTGGAGTTAAAATATCGAACATGTACCATCAAAATATTTCTACCAAAAGTTGATTCAGCCTACTACACAGAAAATTCACTTACAGTGGAACTTTGCTTAACGAGCAAAATAAATTGTAATTGTAAAATGACTCGCTTAACGAGTGACGTTTCGCATAATGAGTGACAATGAGAAGAGAATTGTAGGATTGAGCACCAGCTACATCATTTTCAAAACTTGTGTACATATATTACGAGAATCTTTTGAATATATTAACCAAACTTGTGTTCGGACATATTATTTGTGATTTTTTTTGGCAAATTTTAATAATACTTGCATGTCTCCTAATCAAAAGCCAAAGAATAAAATTAACCATATATAAAAAGCAAAATCATTAAAAAACGAGACCAGTTATACTATTTTTTTTCTGGTACGTGACAGCTCTGCAACAAGTGGTCGACGGACAAGTTGGCGATGGTCAAGTCGGCGACGGATACTTAAAAAAGTATTTTTAAGAAACTCATTTATTATTGTAATAATAATTATTTATTGGCCAAAAAATATTATATAACATAAAAAAAATTAAAAACTATTCAATATAAAATTTAAAGAAAACAGTATTTTTATAAAAAAAAATAAGTAAATACATAATAATAATAATTTATTAGCAAAAAAAATAATATAATATACTAAATTCAAATATATTTAAAATATTAAATAAAATTTGCGTGATTATTTATTTTTATTTTCGAACATACAAATTATACAAAGTTTCCAATCAAAATGCCTAAGAAATATTATTAGGGCTCCATGGTTTGTCAGGAATAGATATTCAATTTTCAATTTTAAAATTTTTATTTACATATTTACATTTGTTGTACAAATGACATAGGGTGTGATATTAAATGTAGACTGCTATGGGCTTTAGCCTCTTTCAGCCTTCTGTTATTAGGTTTTACAAAAAAAAAATAAACATCAACAATAATAATAAGCAAATAAACAGAGATAGAAGAACACAAATAAATATTAGTAACAGAGTACAGTGAAAGGAAATAGATAAACTGAACGAGAACACAAATATAGATTCACTTAAACAATTAATACTTCACTGCACGAAAAAGCGTAGGAAGAATGTTTTACATCACTGAGGGGTTGCGTAGGAGTGTTTTTTAAAGTCTTGGAGAAGGAATAGATATGGTAGATATTGGCTATTGGCCTACTTGACAACAGTGAAACCACAAACAGACTGAAGCGTTGCAAACCACTAGATTTATTATATAGATTGAAGTAATTATTAATGTTCAAATCATCATAATGATAACTATCCACCGAGAAAGATAAATTTACTCAATGTTCAGATTGTTATTATATAATATTAATAACAATAAATTAATTTGAATTTAGAATATTTTTTAATTTTAAAGTTTGTTATAAATAATTAAATGAAAACAAATATAATAATATATTGTTATTAATAATAAATAACAACAATTAATAATCTTATTATATTTTAGATTATTTTTAATTTTAAGGT
>NW_017096826.1:0-15715 GCF_001412225.1 Nicrophorus vespilloides
ATAGAGTTTCGATATTTAGTTAAAAAAAAAATGAGAATTTGTGTTTTCTTACATAATATTGTGTAAACAGACAATTTTATTTTGTATGGTTTTCTTCAAAAATCGCGCATTTTATATTCGAAACAAAAACATTTTTTGCTAGCATCCTAGATTATAACAGACTTTTGCAATACTCGTAACATCTTATATCATGGCACACTTTTGCTACATTCGAAACACCGTAGATCATGGCACACTTTTGCCACATTCGAAACACCGTAGATCATGGCAACCTTGTTATTTTAGATTGATCTGATAGAATTTCGATATTTACTTAAAAAAAAATGAGAATTTGTGTTTTCTTACTTAAAATTGTGTCAACAGACAATTTTATTGCGTATGGTTTTTTAAAAAATCGCGCATTTTATATTCGAAACAAAAACATTTTTGCTAGCATCCTAGATTATAACAGGCTATTGCAATACTCGTAACATCTTAGATCATGGCACACTTTTGCTACATTCGAAACACCGTAGATCATGGCACACTTTTGCTACATTCGAAACACCGTAGATCATGACACACTTTTGCTATATTCGAAACACCGTAGATCATGGCACACTTTTACTACACTCGAAACACCGTAGATCATGGCAACCTTGTTATTTTAGGTTGATCTGATAGAGTTTCGATATTTAGTTATAAAAAAATGAGAATTTGTGTTTTCTTACATAATATTGTGTAAACAGACAATTTGATTTTGTATGGATTTCTTAAAAATCGCGCATTTCATATTCGAAACAAAAACATTTTTTGCTAGCATCCTAGATTATAACAGACTTTTGCAATACTTGTAACCGTAAATCATTGCACACTTTTGCTATATTTGAAACACCGTAGATCATGTCACACTTTTGCTACATTCGAAACACCGTAGATCATGGCACACTTTTGCCACATTCGAAACACCGTAGATCATGGCAACCTTGTTATTTTAGATTGATCTGATAGAATTTCGATATTTACTTAAAAAAAAATGAGAATTTGTGTTTTCTTACTTAAAATTGTGTCAACAGACAATTTTATTGCGTATGGTTTTTTAAAAAATCGCGCATTTTATATTCGAAACAAAAACATTTTTGCTAGCATCCTAGATTATAACAGGCTATTGCAATACTCGTAACATCTTAGATCATGGCACACTTTTGCTACATTCGAAACACAGTAGATCATGGCACACTTTAGGTTGATCTGATAGAATTACTTTAAAAATGTGATAAATCATTAAAACTATGATATTTTTATATGTTTCATTGCAAATATTTATAACAAACTCCTTTTTTTTATCAAGGAATAGTTCAATTTTATGATTTTCATATCTACTGCAAGCAGACATGCATTCATTTTTTGTTGTTGTTGAGGTGTTGTTTAAGATTGAAGTCGATTCCAAGAACCATCGTCCTCCAGCTAAGAGCACGTTCCTTATTAACAAAACGTATCAAGGTTGAAGGTCCATTTCAACGTGATTAATTCCCGCACAGCGATCATCAATCCATTCAATTTAATGGATTACTCTACAGGTATTGCAGCAGCGGCGGTGGCGGCGGCGGAGGCAGCAGCCACCGCAATTACCTACCTCCTCGATATAAACCATCCGCCGTTGCGACTGATTAAAGTCCGAAATAGTTTACGTAACCGAAACAACGAAAACCCCTTAGCTCGAGAAGCAAAGAAGAAAGAGAGCGCTCCCATTCTTCCATCCACTTAGCTAATTCGTTTCGATTCCCGTGCGCGCACACAATTTATTATATAACTAGACCAAAAAAAAAGAAAAGAGACCTTTTCCTTCGTCGTTGTTGCATCACTTAAAATGCAACTTTTTTCCCATTTTTCCTCGTTCCGTGCGTTTAGGGTGCAGGAAAAGTTTCAGTTTCCTGCGGATACGGGATGTGAGTGTACGAAGAGGAGAGAAAGGGTGTTCTTGCAGTGGAAACTGTTCCTGCTTGAAGCTGTAAAATATCATTACGCGCAGAGTCTGGTCCCTGTTTGCTCTCTTCCCTGCAAAGAGCGTATGGTTTGTGTGTGTATGCACGGAGGGAGGAAGATAACGGAGGGTTGAAGTAACAAATGCAAAACATAAAGCAACAATTTTCATTATCAGCGTGCGGCAACTCGACGCTGCGGCGATCTACGAGCGTACGTTTTTCGGTGAGGGTTTTCGCGAAACGAGTTAATTAACTCGAAATAAAAATGTTGGAATGGGGGGGCACAGATAGAACGGGAAAAAGAGACACGCGAAAAGAGAGAGAGAGAAAGAAGAGAAAAAAAAGGCAGAAAGTATAAAAATAAATTGCGATAAGGGCGCACACCGCGCGCTCTGGGGGGAATTGCGGATCTCGAATTTCCTCCAGCAGATATGTACGTGACGCACGCGGGAATATTGGATTACGGGCGAGGAAAAATCGCAGCGCCAGACTATTTTTGATGAGTCCTGGAAAAGAGAGAAAGAGAGAGAATAAAAATATATATATATAGAAATAGAGAGAAATATAGGGAAAAGGTTGAAACATTGCAAAAGGATTTTTTTTTGTATGTTGTGTAATGAATAATGAAGAGGAAGTTCATCTGCGTGCTGCTGTTGTTGTATGCATCGCTTCTTTTTTTTCGATTTTCAAAAATCCCGCCAAATTAACCCGTCAAAAGCACCTGGATCCGTCGACCGCAAATTTCGCTCGCGAACTTTCCGGGACAAGTGCGCGTCCGTCAACGATGGGATAGGGCCCTTCTGATGTCGAAAATCAATTTGGAAAATATTCAGCAATTACAAAATCGTGTTTACTATAGTTAAGTAAAGTGTATTGGAGGATAGTACTTGAATTGGTGATTGATAATTGAAGATGATGGATGGAAAATGTTGAGTAGAGTGGATTATATTTGGATAAGTTAAGCAATGTGTATTAGAGGATAATACTTGGATTGGTGATTGTAAATTGGAGATTAGTAAAGATATTTTCACAAAAATACACCGAGATTGAGTTATGATCGATAATTTAAGTCTGTAGGAAAATCAAGTGACAAATGCAATTACTGCAACGACAAATGCTAGTGAATGGATCGTCTAATATGAATAATCTGTCTTCCGACTTAATTGATTGGGAGATTCCTGGCGTCGTTCGGAATGTTCTATGAAGTGGGGTCGCAGGTGCACGTTCGGCACTCCGAAGTATCCTGAAAGAAAGAAGATGAGAAGAGGATGTGCGTTTGGCATCGGTTCAAGGTGCACAACGAAATGCAAATACCGCGGAAGAAGACGACTCTCGGCGCGCTAATAGACTCGATTGAGCGTACGGCGATTCCAGAAATGCCTGCTCTCTCTCTCGCACCAGGAAGTCATCATCATCATCATCGTGATCTTCGTCGTTTCTCCGCATTTCTTTACGCTCTGCACGTACCTTCCTTTTCGCACGGACTTTATTTGATTTGATCAGCAGAAGAGAACCTTCTCGATGTGAGGTCCTCACACACTATTTATAATTTTAAACTGGCGGAAAGTCCACTTTGATAAACGAGAATTACGGGTGCTGGTACACTGCCACGTGGAACGCCTAAAAATAGTTTTGTACTTTTGCATTCCCGGAAACGTATGTTTTCAGCATTAACAATTTTTGCTACGATTATAGCAAGAAATATTATTATAGGACCTAGTACATTGCCACGTGGAACAACTTGAATAATTTAGTATATTTACATTACTAGAATCGTAATATTTGTTACTTTTCCAACAATTATTATAAAATATATACACATATGGAATACCAAACTTTTAATTTGTCAAGTAACTTGCCGAGTAACTTGTCTTTAACTTATGCAATTGTAATATATAATTAAATTAATATTTAAAAATATTAATAATATTTTAAATTAAAAATAAATATAATATTTTCATTAACTTGTCAAGTAACTTCCCAAGTAATTGATAATTGAAGATGATGGATGGAAAATGTTGAGTAGAGTGGATTATATTGGGATAAGATAAGCAGTGTGTATTAGAGGATAATACTTGGATTGGTGATTGTAAATTGGAGATGAATAAAGTTACGTAAACCATAATTAAACGGAATATTTTCATATAGTACATCCAGATTGAGTTATGATCGATAATTTCCAACAATTATTATAAGATCTAGTATATTCACATATGATACACCAAACTTTTACAATGAATTTGTCAAGTAACTTGCCGAGTCACTTGTCTTTAACTTATGCAATTGTAATATATAATTAAATTAATATTATAGATAAATGAGTAAAAATAAATATAAAATATTTTCATTAACTTGTCAAGTAACTTCCCAAGTATCGCGTCTCTGAGTTATTCAATTGCGAGATTTATTATATTGTATATATTTTGATGATTGATAAAAGTAAAATTTTGGATTCGTTCTCGTGTCTGTATTGGAGGATAGTACTTGAATTGGTGATTGATAATTGAAGATGATGGATGGAAAATGTTGAGTAGAGTGGATTATATTTGGATAAGTTAAGCAGTGTGTATTAGAGGATAATAATTGGATTGGTGATTGTAAATTGGAGATGAGTAAAGTTACGTAAACCATAATTAAACAGAATATTTTCATATAGTACACCCAGATTGAGTTATGATCGATAATTTCCAACAATTATTATAAGATCTAGTTTATTCACATATGGTACACCAAACTTTTACATTGAATTTGTCAAGTAACTTGCCGAGTAACTTGTCTTTAACTTATGCAATTGTAATATATAATTTAATTAAATTAATATTATAGATAAATGCGTAAAAATAAATATAAAATATTTTCATTAACTTGTCAAGTAACTTCCCAAGTATCGCGTCTTTGAATTATGTAATTGCGAGATTTAGTATATTGTATATATTTTGATGATTGATAAAAGTAAAATTTTGGATTCGTTCTCGTGTCTGTATTGGAGGATAGTACTTGAATTGGTGATTGATAATTGAAGATGATGATTTTCCATCCATTAAGTTAAGTAGAGTGGATTTTATTTGGATAAGTTAAGCAGTGTGTATTAGAGGATAATAATTGGATTGGTGATTGTAAATTGGAGATGAGTAAAGTTACGTAAACCGTAATTAAACAGAATATTTTCATATAATACATCCAGATTGAGTTATGATCGATAAATTCCAACAATTATTATAAGATCTAGTATATTCACATATGGTACACCAAACTTTTACATTGAATTTGTCAAGTAACTTGCCGAGTAACTTGTCTTTGACTTATGCAATTGTAATATATAATTTAATTAAATTAATATTATTCATAAATGCGTAAAAATAAATGTAATATTTTCATTAACTTGTCACGTAACTTCCCAAGTATCGCGTCTATGAGTTATGCAATTGCGAGATTTAGTATATTGTATATATTTTGATGATTGATAAAAGTAAAATTTTGGATTCGTTCCAACCATAATTAAACAGAATATTTTCATATAATACATCCAGATTGAGTTATGATCGATAATTTCCAACAATTATTATAAGATCTAGTTTATTCACATATGATACACCAAACTTTTACAATGAATTTGTCAAGTAACTTGCCGAGTCACTTGTCTTTAACTTATGCAATTGTAATATATAATTAAATTAAATTAAAAATAAATATAATATTTTCATTAACTTGTCAAGTAACTTTCCAAGTATCGCGTCTCTGAGTTATGCATTTGCGAGATTTAGTATATTGTATATATTTTGATGATTGATAAAAGTAAAATTGTGGCTTCAGTAAGTAAGTCGAATTGTGTGTGTGTTTTTTTTTCTAGAGCTGATAAAGTTTGGTGGTTGCTTACCACAACACCTCCGCAGCCGTCGAATGTGTTTCGCACAGGAAGAGGTGTTGCGGCGCGTGTATCGATTCCAGTGAAATCGAAAGCCTTTTAAGCGCGGATGAAAAATTGCGAATGCATAAATAGACATGCAGACATTCAACGAAACAGAAAAGAACTGGCACAGACTTTGAATAAAAGCTGCTGCTGCCGCCGCCGTTCGTATGAATTTAATAATAATATATATATATATAGAGGATCGATTGTGAAACGAGTGAGTAATGCGAGAAACCCACATAATAAAATTTATGACATCGTGTGCGTTGGTATTTAACGCCGAGGAATGAATTCGTTCCGTTTTTATTTATATGCATACAGTACAGTACGTTTCGTATGCGTTCGCGAATCGATGTCGCGAAACTAAATCCCGATTAATTATGAACGGTTCAAGGATTATCCTTCTCTCTCTTTCTCGCTCGTTTCCTTCCAAAAGGACTTTGCACATGCAACGTTAAGAAGGAGAAGAAACGATCGCGTTTCTTGTGAGGCCTTCGAGCCTAAAACGTTTTCGGTGTAATTAATCGGATAAGCGGACGAATCTATTGCACAACGATCTATTATACAATAGGTTGTGCGAAGGAGAGAGGAGTGGTGAGGAGGAGAGTAGGTGACGGAGCGATGAGTCAATTTGTCATCGTCGGCAAGTTGCTATAAATAGACTTATGATAATTTCACCGTTTTGTGTGCTGCTGCAAAAACGACAACAACATCAGCAGAAACGCAGCAATTTCTTGTTTTGTTGTCTACTAATTCGTTTTAATACTCTTATGATATAAAAGTAAATAAACAATTTAGAAAATTCGCAGTTTCTTTTCTTTTATAATGAAATGGTTTCATTGAGTGTTTACCATTCGAAATGGAAAACTTTTGCTAATAATTCACATTCTTTCAACGTTTCAAGGTCAAGTGCAACAATAATACCGCAACATGTATGAGAGTGTGGCATATTTTTTTCGTTTTGTTATTCAAGTAGTAATGATGCGTATTCACTACGTTTTAAACAAGTTGTAGTTAAGTTCTGTTTTCTGTTTGTTTTTTTATACCAATGCGAAAATTTGCAAAATAAATATTATTCATTTAAATAATTTCATAATTAATATCTTGCAACTTCAAAGAAATGTGTGTAATATACGAATTTTATTGTGGCGCCATCTTTTGGATCTTTTAGAAAAACTTTCTACATACAAAAATTGAAAAATAAATAAGTAAAATCTTTTTAATTGTTGATTTTTCCTATTTATTTTTCTTTTACAAATTGTAAATATTTGGTCTTATTAATTAACGAAATAATTAATTCTGTATTGATTAGACTCGATATAATTGATATGCGATAAATTAACATAATTATACTTTGAATAAAATAAAAAAATTTAATGAATAAACAACTTTTCATATCTAAAAACAAACATGATTTTAATTTTAATTATTCGCTTCAGTTTTTCACAATTTTTTACATTAAAATAATTAAATTTTAAAACTTTTAATACGATGCAAAAATATTTTTGCAAAATTTGAACTTTTTAATTTTTTTTAAAACTAATTAAATTAATTATAATTTTTTATTCTTGATAGGTTTATAGATAATAATTACATAATTTTCTCTAAAGATACAAAAAAATTTAAGATTTATACGTACAGAAAAGTTGAGTAATTTCAATTCAAAGAAATTAACATAACTGACGATGAAAACGTGTTGTGTAAAATGAAAATAAATCTAGTTTGTAAAGTCGTGAGATTATCACAATTATTTCGTGTTTTTTTTTGTTGTTTGTTTTTCTTCGTTTTCTTCACGGGGTGAATCTTCAATCCATTTTCACTCGATTTACATAAGCGTTCGAAAACCCTTTGATCAATTAGAATATGAAACGGAGTGCTGATTAGAATAAGAAAAGGGGGACGACGAAGAAGCAGCGCCGAAATGCTGGAGAGGAACAAAAACGAGATGAAATAAAGGAGAAAAAGGAGAGTGGTATGCATGAAAATGCGATATAGAGAACAAGTTCCATCTTATTATTGTGCAACGCGCGAAGGGGGAAGAAAATCAATTATGTAAGTCCATCTCGTTTCCTCGAGACGGACGGACGGACAACAAGTTACGAGAAAGGGGAAGAGTATGAGGATGAGGATGAGAATAGAGAGTGGTCGGATTGCGGCCAAAGTCCGGCAGCAGCTGGTCTCGACCAGACGGAAGGATGGAGCCAATCTTTGAGGAGAAAAAAGAGGGTGAAAAAGAAAGAAAAAATATTGGAAATGGAATTGAATTGACGGACTTGTTGCGTGCTTATCGAACTTATTTGATATTAATTTGTTGGAAATGCTTCTCCTTTTTTTTTTTTGGTGTTGTTTGCTCAGTTATCTGTACGTTTTCTCTCGCGCTGGTGGGGTTTTAGGCGGGAAAATTTAAACGGTCTCTTTATCTTATCAATTTCCTTTCGACGAACCGCACGTTATCGGGCATTGCGAACCCCAGACTAACGACACACTTTACTGGAAGCGTCAAAATACACTTTGTGTATTATGTATGTAAATTTCTGGTAAATAATTGGTTTTGGAAGCGTCAGGAAAACCACAATTGTTTATCGAAAATTCAAGTTTTAAGGAAGTGAATAGTGGAAATAGTTAATTTTGGAAATTAACAGCTTGTTTAAGAATGAAATAAAATCAAATTATTTTTCTAAAAGTTAAGCAATGAAAAACCAGTTAATATAACGAATTAAATCACATAATAATTTAGAAAAATTAAAGAGAAAATGATTTTTTTTTTGGGACAAAAATGTTTTTCGAAAATTTATTAAGAAATGTTTTGAGTGAAATATAAAATTCTTAAGATTTTGCAAATATTAAACAAATTAAAAAAAAATAGAACACTTTTATAACATTTATATTATGAAAATTAGATTTTTCATATAAAATAAAAATATAAGCAGTAAAAATTAAGATAATTCAGGATACATTTTTGTTGGAACCATCAAAAGTTCATAGGTTTAAATAAAGCAGAATTATGAAATAAGTAGTATAAAATTTAATACTTGAATCGTAAATCATGATATGAAATGTAAACTTTAAAATCTATTATGAATATTATTTGAAATTTTCATTCGAATTTCGACATTATTAATGCAATAATAAACTCGTATAATATTAATTACAAGTATAATTATAATTGCAAATAATATCAACGATAATTGAATAAATAATTACGTTAATTGAAATATTAATTATAAATTTTTATTGATTGATTGATTGACACAGATTTTTAGAATATAAAATTTATTGTACTAATATTAAAATTATAGAATTTTTTATGCTGATTGTAAGATTGTATTCGTTTTGAGAGATTCGATGCTGCTACAGTCTGCAAATTTGTTATAAAGAAGCTGAAGAAGCGGGATAAGAAGACGTAAACATGAATGTGTTTATAGAACAGTGGAGAGAAGATATAAAGAAAGAGAAGAAATGATCGGGGAGGAATGAAAGAAAACTAGAAGTCGGTATAAATATTTTGCTGGCATCGCTTCGCTCCGGATTAAATATTTCGAATGTTGCGTTTTTCATTGCTTGTTTAACATTCTGTCGCTGGACGTTTGCCCAGAATCGTAAAATAGGAATCGCCGCAGAAGCGAAATAATGTTATGAGTTACTGCCATCCGCCAAAAGCGAGAAGAACAAAACAAGTATAAAAATTTTGCACATTTTTGTTGGTCTTGCAAGTATCAAGTTGCAAAATGAAAGATGTATTGCATCTGGTGTACCCCAAGGACGTGCACTTTGTCCTATTATCAAATCAAATATTTGTTGAATCACAATTAAAATTGTTAAGGATTTCCTATTGCAACAAGTGTACCCCAAGTATTAGTACTTTGCCCTATGATTTGTATTATTTGGTACAAATAGCAATAAATTCAACTAAATTTGAAATATAATAAAATGTGAGTTTGAGAATTGGAAACTGCAAGTGTTTAACACTCGACGGTTTTGGAGCATGGCAATTTGACGTTGCGATGCGAGGAAGAAGTAAAGAGATTTTTTTTTCGTTGTTGTTGAAAGAGTGAAGAGAGGGAAGGCATGCCTGCCTTTAGTGGAAGGAAAACCTCGAATCGATACAGATTTTTATCGTACTCGACCCAGATATTTAACGGACTTATCGATTCATCTCGATGGTACAATAAGCACATACACACGAAAAATGTAAATTGTAGACGAATTTCGAGCATATCGTGACGCTAACGTTACAAGATAATGTCCCAGAATTGAATGTGATTGTACAGTGTAATGTTGCATCTACACTATGCGTTATAAGAAACTTGAATAATTATTATCAATTATTGATAGTTATTTTAAACTGAACGATAATTTAGAACTTTGTTTGTCGCTTATGTCTCAGATTACGCATAGTATGGGTGCAGCTTTATAAGTTTTGATATAAAGAGCTTCAGGTGATTATTATATGTAATAGTTAAACTTATGGGCGCAGCAACAGTACACGAAATGCACGTAAATAACCTTGGGTGTGACCTTTCAATAATAACAACAACAAAAAAAAAACAATTTTTACTGACTCAATATTACAATCTTAATGCAGCAATCAACGTTTTAATATGCAAAACAATCTTCAACATTAACGATTTATTTAATCTTTAACGGGAAGATGATTGTACCAACTTTGAAGTAGAAACTATTCCAATCTGAATGCTGCAATAATTGTTTGAATTCATATAGATTTGTTCAATTTTTAATTGTAAGCAGAAAATATTCCAGAAGTATCGTCGGACGATGCTGATGAGATTGTTATTGTTACGCGGAACGAATGTTATCCCGAGCAATAATATTTATTTAACCCAGATCGAAGATCTCCACTCTCTTCATCTTTTTTTTCTTATTTGTATTCTGCTTCTCTCTCTCTCTCTCTCTCTATATATTTTGTTTTCTGGGAGGCAGATTTTTTTTCTCGTAGCCAATTAAAAGATTGCCCCGTCAAAAGATTGATAGCAGCATAAAAATTCCGCGTGCGAATAGAGTGAGACAAGGATGAGATGTTGTCTCGTAGAATAAATAAACCGACGAGCACGAAACGCGGACAGATTTCCGACAAATGGATTTTGATTGATTGACAACACGCTTCCAAAAACTTTTCAAAGAACCAAAAAAAAAAACAAAATCGTAAAACAGAAGCATGGAGAACAAATGCAATGTATAATTAGAGCATATTCCGTGTTTTAAACTGTTTTCTTTTTGGTTCCTTTGAAGAAGGATATTTGTAAACTATTTACTTGTAACATGTATGTATTTTAATCTAACGATTTCATAAATAGTAAACTTAATATTTTTTTGTATACTAATTTGTTATATTAGAGAAAAAATAGTAAATAAATAATTAATTTAATAGTTTAATATAAGGGCTTAAGATTTTAGCTTTAATTTACGTATTCGATTTTGTCTGTAGCGTTAGTAGTTTTCGAGAAATTTAATAAAATGTGGAGGTTCAATAAATTTTTAAATAAAGCGCGCTTAGCAACAGTTAAGCGTTCTTAGAAACTGTATAGCGTCCATAGCAACAGTAAATTGTCCATAGCAACCGAATTGCGTTTATTGTTATTTTTAATATATTTACAATTATTTTGCTTATTTAAATGATGAATTATATTTATTATTGAGTTGTTTAGTATTGTATAACCAAAAATGTGTGTGTGTGCATGCAGATGTTCTTTTAGTAATGCTCACGGTCTATCCCTTCGTTACCACATGTCAACACTCTGAATAATTTAGTTCTGCTCAATACCCTCTGTTTTCCATGCTCGAAATGATCCTTAAATTTAACATTATACTCAAGGTCTTTCGCTCTTGACCATGGATATACACTTAATTATGAATAGACTAAATTATTAGTTAATTTTATTGTAAATTTAACTGTTGTATGAAAGCATTTTATTAAGAATAAACGTTAAAGTTTGTTTGTTAAACTTGAAGATTTTTGTGTAAATTACACCTGGAATTAAATTGAAGATGTACAATGTTAACATTAAGTTTCCCCCTTTGTTGCAGAATTGAATCAATTTTCCAACGAAACAATAAACGAACCAAGGAATAATAATAATACACACGGGTGAGTTTCACTTTTCATTTTCGCCATTATTTCTCCCGTTCCCTTTCGTATTATTCATCTCTCTTCGTTTCGTTTCTCTGCCTCACATTCACTACTCTGTCTGTCTACCGCCTACGCCAATCCGCCAAACCCTCCCTTCCTCCGAATTCCGTTTCTGATTTAATATTTCCACTCGATGATCGGACTTACAAACTTTGTGCATTAGACTGGAATAAATACTCGGCGCGCTCTCCTAAACGCACATAGCTTTTCTCCAACTCCCAACTCGGAACGTAAATCCCTCCACGTTCCATATAGTTTTTTTTTTTCATTTTAAATGTTTTTCTTTCGTTTCTCTACATTTTTCACATTATTTTATTTCGTCTGTCTTTTCTCTCCCTCACTAAATATTTATTGTTTTTCGATCCTGTACTTCTTCCAAGGATTCTACTACCATCAATCATGATTCTATCGGTTCTCTTCAAAAGTATACAAAAAATAACATACAAAATACATATAAAATATACTTTTATTATTCATAACTTAATATTTACAATAAATTTATTGAAATTAAGTTTTTTTCATATAATTTTAATTCATGATACAAAAATTTGTTAAAATTTAATTTGAACTAATGATTTTTATAAATCTTCCATAGTTATACAAGTTAAGAAATATTTTATATTTTGTTTAACTTCTAACAGCAAGATTATTTAGATGTCAACTTTTGTCGCGTTTTATATTTCGTTGCGGAAATCTTCAGTTCGATTCTTCATTATTTGTTACACGCGTTTCCTTCTCTTGTATTTTTTTTTTCTGTCGAGAGAGAGAGAGAGAGAGAAATATGAGCGATATTAAAATGCCTTCAAACAAAATTGAAATTCTCTTAAAACTCCCTCAAAGCGTATAGTGTGTGTATATATATACTCACTCACTCACTCACTCTTACACACATATTTAGTGCTCTTCCATATCGTGTGCACTTTCCTTCTTTTTTTTTCATTCGTTTTTGCTTCTTCGCTCGCGCATAAAGACTTCCACACACTCAAATAAGTATACATAAGCGAGCGAGTGTACATATTACATATATACACACACACTTACAGAAACATATTCGCGCGCTCCGCATTCCGAAGGCCGCGTTTAATTAAAAGTGATTTCGTACACACAGTTCGGATTCGTAATCAATGGGTGGCTTAAATAAATTGAGCGACATGTGATTTATGCGTTTATTTGTCTTTCCACACCGTAAATTTGAGTCTTTCAATGGTCCATCATTAGATATTTAGAGGAAAAACAAAATTGTGTATACATAGTTAATTTAGAAGTTAATTTTTTTTTTTGAAACAGCGATGCGATATTAATATGAATGCATTGTGTTTATTCTCGAAGATTTCAGCTTTAATTTGAGTATTCGATGTTATCTGTAGCATTAGTAGTTCTTGAGATATTTAATTTAATAAAACGTTGAAATAAAGCGTCCTTAGCAACAGTAAAGTCCCTAGCAACCGAAAGGCGTCCTTAGCAACAACGTGACTTAGCGTGACTTGTCAATAAAAGAACTGAAGTATAAAAAAAGATGGAATCCCGTTACAATTAATATGAATGCATTGTCTTTATTCTCAGCTTCCATTTGAGTATTCGATGTTATCTGTAGCATTTGTAGTTCTTGAGATATTTAATTTAATAAAACGTTGAAATAAAGCGTCCTTAGCAACAGTAAAGAATCCCTAGCAACCGAAAGGCGTCCTTAGCAACAACGTGACTTAGCGAGACTTGTCAATAAAAGTATTGAAGTATAAAGAAAGATGGAATCCCGTTACAATAAATATGAATGCATTGTCTTTATTCTCAGCTTCCATTTGAGTATTCGATGTTATCTGTAGCATATGTAGATCTTGAGAAATTTAATTTAATAAAACGTTGAAATAAAGCGTCCTTAGCAACGCGTCCCTAGCAACCGAAAGGCGTCCTTAGCAACAACGTGACTTAGCGTGACTTGTCAATAAAAGATGTATAAAAAGAAGTTGGAATCCCGTTACAATTAAATAACTCGCTTAATTTAATTTGAATCATGCGGACTTGGGAAAGAGGACAAACAAGAAAAGGAAAAGAAAAACGAATATTTGCTTTGGCTCTTATAATTTTTTTTTTATTATGTTTGGATCTATCTATGTATATACAAGTCATGCAGATTACGAAACATGAAAACGTTATTGTGTGCGGCGAGTGAACGGATCAAAAATCGTTCCGTGCTTTCGGCTCTCCTCGGCTTCTTCTTCCTCTTCTTCTTCATCATTTCGTTTAGCTATTAGACGTGATTCCGGAAGCCGCGTAGGATGGGAAATGCAATATATTATGTTCTGATCCTGCTTGCTTGCTTGCTTGGGAAGCTCGGCTTTGCTCCGCGTATCCTCGTTGGCTTGCTTGAATAGGAGGGCCCTCGAAACGAGCCGCGGCTCCGGTGAAATTTGTTAAAAACACACACAAACAGGAAGAACTCTTTCATTGTGCCGCTTAGGGAAAGGATGAAAAGTGGGATGAGGATGCAAGGATAATGGCAATGAGGATAACGCGCGGTTCTCCGTCGCCGCCAGCTAATCATTTCTTTCTCGTTATTATTATTATTATTATTAGCGCACGGCTCGTTACTTTTAATCACTTCTTTTCGCGTTTTTCCGAGCAATCGATGTATACTTTATTTAAGATTTTAATTTACGTAAATTGTGCCATTTTTTAATTAATTTATCATTAAAGTTGCTTAAGTCAACAATAGATGGCGTCTTGATATTAGTTTACGTTTACACATATTATTTTGTAGTTAATTAAACTATTTACTTTATTTGGTTGATGAAACTGTTTTTGTAAATTTATATAACGAAAAGCAGTGAATGTGAAGTGGGCAGAGAGAGAAAGAGACGCAGATGGTGCGAAGTCAAGAAACGCTTGCTGTATCTCGGTATCAGCGTGTTTTGTGGGATGAAGCGGGTTTTAATTCATAAGTAAATGCGAAAATAAAAATAAATGAGCGGTGAAATTGATGCGAAACTCTCTGAGTGTGGGTGGAGGAGGGTTTTTTGGAGGAAAAAGGAAGGAAGGGAGAAGAGAAGAAGACCAATTATAAATTGCGGATCGAGGCACAACTCGAAAAGCACTCGAAACATTTGGATGGGGTCCAAAGATTATCCATCTCGGAGGGCATTCGTTTTCCGCCGAAATCCAAACCCTTCGAGGGAGAAATGTGTGTGTGTCTGTGTGTATCTATGTGTAATATATTCCTTAATTCTGGCGATAAATCAATCCGAATTGAAATTTAATAACGAACTTCTGCTTGTCTTGTTGCCTCTCCTTTTCTTTATTTCCGTCTCTTTTGCGCTCATCGTTTCGTCCGTATCGAATGACATAATTGCGATTTATGGTAGTTGCGCTATGATGAATCAGTTACGAATAATTGTGAGAAATTCGTTCAGAACGATGATTATTATAGGAGAAAAAATAAAATAAAAATTGCGGAAATGCGTAATAATGTTATCATAGAATTTGTGATTCACAAATCGTTATTTTTTCTAGTTTGCAAGGAAAACTGTGAATTCAAGCGTTAATTTTTAAAAGTTGTACGCGAATTACAGCCAAACAGATAAAACCACAGTAATATATCAATACATGCTACATTCCCCAAACATTCAGCTTTCATCAGTGTTTTTACATTTCATTGATTTATTCGAAAACTATAATACATAGAATGAATCCAAAAGA
>NW_017096827.1:0-842 GCF_001412225.1 Nicrophorus vespilloides
TGATAAGTTAATTATTATTACTGAGTATTAAAAATCTAGAAAGTAATTTCATTTCTATGTAGACAATTTTTCTCTTCTATATTTCAAGTAAAATCTACTAATTGTTGGTAAATCTATATAAAAAATTCTTAATTTCATTGCTTCCTAGATTTATTTGTCTTCAAACGTTTAAAGTAAAATTTAACTAAAAAATGTTATTGGAATTGTTTTATAATTAATAGAAATCTCCTATATTTCAAGTAAAATTTACCATTTTTTTTTTGATAAATCAAGAATTATGCAATCTATTATTACAGTTGGATATAACGATAATACATCGAATTCTTCGCGGTGGTTGGATTTGACATTGACGTTTTATGACTGCAACCATAATTGCTAATTGCTATAATGTATACAACCTTTCTATCATCAAAGTATAAATTATAGCGTTTCCGGATGAGGTCGAAATCAAGATCTAAACAAAAATAAAGGACACGCCACCCCGAATTCCTCGTTGTCCTCGGATTTCCAACAAAAACGAGGTCTTCGACCACATACATAAATCTCTTTTTCCATCAACTTCGTACAAATATTTACGTAGTCCGAATAAAACGCTTTGTAAATACAAAATAATAGAACGGTGGTGAATCGTACTTCCAACAAGATGAAAAATAGAGAGAGATAGAGATAGAAATACACTATACATGCCACAAAACAAAAGACATCGAGAAAACAAAAGCACGATATGTGCGTGAAGGCTATCCGCATTAAACCGAGCGCCGTTGCGTGATGGGCTTAATTAACCGAGAAGAATTCGTTCCGACGTTTTCCATCAAAAACCATTAAGTAAATATACACATTTC
>NW_017096827.1:864-9666 GCF_001412225.1 Nicrophorus vespilloides
TATGCCTAGTTCCATTTCACAACCGCCGGATGGCGCCACCGTAGTTAACTGTATATTAACACTATAATTCATTATTTATTTTAATTAATAAAGTTTATAACATAATCAAGTATGTAAAGTGTATTTAAAATGTTAGTGAATATATAATTTCGCGTAAGGCGCTTAAATTTCCTTATTAAAGTTGAGTTTAAGTTTCTAGTACATATTGCTACCATGGCAACGAGATAATAATAATTTGTTTTTCTTTTCTTCAACTTTTTTTCGAAAGCGGAAACGGAAACGTTGATGCGTGAATCATCTCTAAATACCTAATATTCGATATTTCACCTTTCTCTCTCCGCAATTCAGGCGTGTTTTATGGAGCGCAAAGAGTGGATCCGTAATAAATATTGCGGCGCAAACGCCTATGAATTATTAAACCGGTTTTACGTTTCGGTTTTGGAAAATGCAATCCCACCAACGTTTCGTTAATTTATATACCCAGAGTGTGCATATATACGTACATCCATAGAACCAGACACTAATTACTAGTATTTAATTGATTGGAATTGTATGCCTGTACTGTGTGTTGTCTACATTTTGACGTGCGCATATGAAATTACCAGTAAATCTATAACCGGTTTATGAATAAAATATCCAAATACTAAGAAATTAATTACA
This sequence comes from Nicrophorus vespilloides, assembly GCF_001412225.1. Taxonomy (NCBI): domain Eukaryota; kingdom Metazoa; phylum Arthropoda; class Insecta; order Coleoptera; family Silphidae; genus Nicrophorus; species Nicrophorus vespilloides. The sequence continues at coordinate 1,525 of NW_017096827.1, forward strand.
ATTTGTAATTTTAAAATTTCTTGAATTATCTGTGAGATGGAAGTGAAATAAACGTTTCTTGAACAAAAAAAATGACTTCTTGTGAATGCTCAAAGTTTTAGTGTAATGCTTTAAGCAAATGAAGTTGTGCGCAATATCAAAAAGGAAAAAAAATCGTGACGGTAAGGAATTTTTCGATGAATTGCAACATCGCTTTATGACATTGACAAGTGCGAAATTATGCAACCCAGATTGACTTATAATAACATACATTTATGCAACCGCAATTACCTTTTCGATATAACTCCTTTACATTCTTACAAAATTATTTCCAAAAATTATACAATTTAATGAATTATAAATTGATACAAAATCTACACATTATCTCTCCTATATTTCAAGAAAAATCTATTAGTTTTTTTGGTAAATCATTACTTCATACATTTATTTTATCTTCAGATATTTAAAGTAAAATTTACTGAAAAATTATTTGTGAGATGGAAGTGAAATAAACGTTTCTTGAAAAAAAAAATGACTTCTTGTGAATGCTCAAAGTTTTAGTGTAATGCTTTAAGCAAATGAAGTTGTGCACATACATAAATTCGTATCGTTTATGTCTCGAGAAATTCAGCTGCATTCATGTTCGTTTTTATATTTTTTTTTGTTTGCTTTGGTTGGTAAAGGGGAATAACTTTTGAGCGACCCCGTTTTACGCCCATGCTCGTTTCTAAATGTGTTAAACGCCTCCATGGAAACGAGACAAATAAATGACAGACGACGAAAACAACGAAGAATTGCATTTACGTTTGTTTTTGTTTTCATTTTATTTCCGGTTGCAATAAATAAGCAATTTTCCGGGGCGGAAATTTGCGTTTTCTCAAACCGGAAAGAGGAAATCGCGTCCGCTTTCATTAATCATCTCCAAAAAATCATTTTCGGTTCACGTGCGAACGACCAAATTTCGAATCATCGCGCCAATAAATTTATGTTTCTCCCTTTACGTACGAATTCGCAGATTTCGCGAAAAAGATTTCCTTTCTCTGTGTGTGTGTGTGTGCGCGCACAATTTCACGGTAAATATTTGCAGGTAAACAAATGCCTTCGCCTCGCCCCGAATCTCCTTTTATAACCCGAAGAAAAACCCCATCTACATTCGCGAAATACAAACTTCCGACTCCCCCATGAATTCGCTCCTTCTTCGTCTACTCTTTTCATCTCTAACCATTCACCAAAAAGCTTTCATTTTCCCAGCAGAAGCAGCAGAATCGTCGATGTTGGCGGTGGTTGTGTTGGTAGTACTGTGAGAAGGAGGAAGGGTGGAGACAATTTATGAATTCAATTGGCTTAAATCGATTCCGTCCTCGCGGAATTTCACTTGTGGAAGACAAGTGGAGGGCAATCAAGACACTCTTCCTCCCTTCGACCCTCTTCATTCCAAAACCCTTCCACCGTCATTCCTCGCGACGATCGAAAGAATGCGAAAAGTGTAAATATCGCATCCAATTTGCGAGCACGTCTATACTTTGCCCTTGCGATTTAATGAAACTTCTTCTATTTTTTTCCATCCCCAATCCCCTCGGGAGGGGAGGACGCTTTTCAATCGAATACGCGTAAAACAGATTTACGCCCTTCGTTTTCGCCTGCTCTCGAACCCTTCATAACATTACGCCGAATATCAGTCTCTTAAACGAAAAATTCGAATCAAGTAAGCTTATATCGCAACAACATCGTGTCTTTAAATCCATATTAACTTAAAAGCGTCAACTGTCATTGAGTCATTAACAATTTGACAGCTGTCATTGACTTATTCATAATTGCATTACACATCCTTGACAGCTGTCATTTAGATATTGACAAGTTGGGTTAAGTGTCCTTTTTGCAATTGTCATTGCATTCATTTCTTTGTAAAACAAATAATTTAGTTTAAGCATCTGAAACGGTTACATAAATAAAATGTAGGCTGAGTGCAGAACGAAATCTATACGTGTGCAGAATGTGCAAAGTGTGCACACACACACTTATTTATATAACTTTACTTTATTGGATTCTTCCAATTTCAATTAACCAACGCACATGTTGAGTTTCCATGGAAACAACACGCAACAGATGGTAAAAGTATCGTGTGAATTAATTAATTAATAACCGTATTGAATACATAAAGTTTCTAATTTAAAATTACGAAATTATTATTGGTTAATTGCGTTTTATAGAAAAGTATAACAATTTCCATAGCAACAAATTTTCTGATTGAGATTAGAGCCAAGAGAATTGTTACCATAGTAACGTTATAATAATTGAAATTTGTAGCTTAACTTTGATCGTGATTTAATCTAATGGTTACTATAGTAACATACGATAAAATTATCGTTGCAATTAGGAGTAGCAAACTTTGATCGTTTCAAAGTTGAGAATGAGAGTGTGCATTGAACTTTGAGCTCGCCGAGATTCTTTAAATGGAGATGTGAATGAATGAAGGTGGATGAATAACAATAAGGCATTAATTGGAGTGGGCGTTGTCGGGCGCGGTGCACTTAACGCGAAAGCTAATGAAACGATTACACACGTCTTTTACATCCGTCCAAACATATTTGCTTTTTTCTCTCCCTCACTCTTCATTTGTTTTACCGTGAAACGTTCTTTTGTTCAACCCCAAAAAAACAAAAATAATTCCGAAACAATTGAGAATCGTGGAGGGCGCAACATGAGGAAATTAAAGGGTAGACAAGCGACCCTTTTTGTAAATTAGCCTGCTTGATACTAATATCTGTTTGGTAAAGGACTACGTGTGTGTGCGTCAAATAGAGAGAGAGAGAGAGGATCAGAGGCGGCGTCGCATACGTCAAGTTGGACGCGTTGTCATGGGCTAATTACTTTCTAAATGACACGTGCCAGGGGCAGGGAATACAAAAATTCAACCCCTTCGTATCCTTCATCCAAAACGTGTGGATTATAAATGTACGCAACCCGACGAGCTTACAGTCATCGTCTTGTCTACACAGAATCCTGCAGTTGTCAGAAGGATGTTAAACAAGTGACCTGTGCGCCTTTGACGTCCTTTTGCGAATTAAGCTTACAGCAGATTCTAGGTTTTTACGATCAAAGAAGTCAACAGTTCTCTCTCTCTTTCATCTACTCGCCCCATCTATTTTCAATTCCCGCAGAAGATTTTTCTATTTCACTCCATTTGCTTCAATTAAACTTTAAATCTTCGCAAATCATCAATTTTCTTAATAACTATATAGTACATAATTATAAATGAGCACTCTAATTGAAGCTAAATGTTTGAGCTTTCCAATGTAACAATTGTCAACTTTTTCCTATAATTTACGTTCAAAGTTGAATAAAATATATAACAAATGAAATAAAGAAAATCAAGTTTAAGTTTGCTTTTGTTTCTTAAGGTTTAGTCACGCGATGACTGTATTCCTTGCAAATCCGATTCTCGCCATTCGCCGAAAGCGAGACCGGTTTTTTTTTTGTTCTTTTGTTACGACGATGCTGCGATATTTCTGCAGCAGTATTTAACACAAACAACAAAATAGAATGGCCACTCGATTTGACCTCTCTCTATAACGATTTTGTTTTTATATATTTTCGTTACCGTCGACAACCCACGAAAGTCACATATTAAGAATAAACAACAACAGCACAATTAATATGTTAATTTGATTTAAGTATAATTCAAACGTGATTCGAACATTAAATACGTTTCTACATTAGTTTAATGAATTATATAATTAATGTTTTATTTGGGGTTTTTATTAGGACAAAAAAAATATAGAAATTTCAAAAGTTGATCATAGATGGCGTATTGAAAAAAATGTTTTTTTTCTATGAAAATAACCTCAAACTATCAAAATTTTAATACTAAGACTAATACATGTATTAAGCGTTGCAGGAATCATTGAACTTGTTTGTTTCTGTTCGAAAAATCGTGCACAGGGGAGGAAAATATAAGATTTATCGTGGACCAAAAACAATGTCGGGATCCGTAATCTATCCGATCCGCTGGAGGAATGTAATTCCGACCGAAATTTATGACCCCTCCACTAAAGATATATATATATATCCTCATCAGATCTGAGCACAGAAACACACAAATACAAGCATGCTTTCTGAAACCGCAACAGTTTCATCATCGCGTTAATCCAATTCGGATTAGTCATCCGTGCACGTTGCATACTATCTTTTTTTTCAGTCTACTCACTCGAATTTCTATGCAGGTCGCATCTCGAATTGCTTCCGAAAAGCAAACAAGTCCCAGGCTCAGCAGATTTGAAAACATCCCCCTTTTATTTTTTGTCTCTCTGTTTTTTTTTGATTCCATCGCTACATTCTCTTCATCAACCTCGACGAATTCACGTCACGCGAAATATTTAATTAAAAAAGGTCCCTTCCCACAGGAATCCTATTGAATCCAATGTTTGGATTCCTGCAGCGAAGTCCATCAATGCAGGACGCTAAACAGATTTACAAGATATTCCATTTTCTACACTCGAGTGGAATTTTCTTAGAAAAAGCAACCCCCCAAATACGTCCCAGAAGCGTATGCAGATCTTCCATGAATAATGCACGAGTTCATGTTCGCACACATCGACTATTAAATTTACTCCTTCATACATTTCGCAGACAATTCAATTCGTTGAGCAAATAATTAAAGCCGGCTCAATTTTTGTTTTTGTTTCTCGTCTTCTTCTGTTTTCTATCCAATCGCTGACAAAAGCCGTGCGAATCAGGTTGGGGTGGTTTTGCGCTTTCGCAGCCTCCCCTGATGGACAGACGTTATTATTTACCGTTCCCATTTCTAATTCAGGAAACACCCGTGCGCGCGCTCCAATCAACTGTCCGCCGATAAATTCATTGAAATTGAATTGAAACCTCGGCAGGAAACGAAAAGATAGAAACTCACACACACACACACTCGTTTTGTATGCGACTCTATATGTACGAGAGAAAATGGGGATTGGTAAAAGCGAGCGAGGAAAGTAAACACCAGGTAATGAAAGCCCTTTCATAAGCGCTACATCGGAATCATATTTAAAACGTGGCAGCTTTGCTTATTTTGTTACCATAGTTACAATAACAACAACAACAAAAAACGTTAGCTTCGATAATGAATAATTTCAACTGAAGCAAGTGGTGACGCCGTCTATATGTTTCATTGAAACTAAATTTCCAAAATTGATTATGTTTGCTCATTTTGTTACTCTTCATCGATAAAACGGATATAATTACGAAAAGAAGACAAGCTTTAACTTGATCTGACGCCAGCTATTGTTAAATTCAAAGTAATTAATGTTAAAAAATGGGGAAAATGGGGATTTCAAATGACACAAGTGCTGACGCCATCTATATGTTTCATTGAAACTAAATTTACTAAATTGATTATCTTTGCTCATTTTGTTACTCTTTATGGTTACAACGGATATAATTACGAAAAGAAGACAAGCGTTCATCTGACGCCATCTATTGTTAAATTCAACGTAATTAATGTTAAAAAATGGGAAAATGGGAATTGGTAAAAGCGAGCGAAGAAAGTAAACTTCAGGTAATGAAAGTCCTTTCATAAGCGCGACATCGGAACAAAACGAAAACGTTAGCTTCGGTAATCAACAATTTTAACTGACACACGTGCTGGCGCCATCTATATGTTTCATTGAAACTAAATTTCCAAAATTGATTATGTTTGCTCATTTTGTTACTCTTTATGGTTAAAACGGATATAATTACGAAAAGAAGACAAGCGTTAACTTCATCTGACGCCATCTATTGTTAAATTCAACGTAATTAATGTTAAAAAATGGGTGAAATGGGGATTGGTAAAAGCGAGCGAAGAAAGTAAACTTCAGGTAATAAAGCCCTTTCACACGCGCGACATCGGAATCATATTTAAAACGTGGCAGCTTTGCTTATTTTGTTACCATAGTTACAATAACAACAACAAAAAGAAAACGTTAGCTTCGGTAATGAATAATTTCAACTGACACAAATGCTGACGCCATCTATATGTTTCATTGAAACTAAATTTACAAAATTGATTATGTTTGCTCATTTTGTTACTTTTTATGGTTACAACGGATATAATTACGAAAAGAAGACAAGCGTTAACTTCATCTGACGCCATCTATTGTTAAATTCAACGTAATTAATGTTAAAAAATGGGGAAAATGGGGATTGGTAAAAGCGAGCGAAGAAAGCAAACAGCAGGTAATGAAAACCCTTTCATACGCGCGACGTCGGAATCTTATTTAAAACGTGGCAGCTTTGCTTATTTTGTTACCATAGTTACAATAACAACAACAGAAAGAAAACGTTAGCTTCGGTAATGAACAATTTCAACTGACACAAATGGTGACGCCATCTATATGTTTCATTGAAACTAAATTTCCAAAATTGATTATGTTTACTCATTTTGTTACTCTTTATGGTTAAAACGGATATAATTACGAAATGAAGACAAGCGTTAACTTTATCTGACGCCATCTATTGTTAAATTCAACGTAATTAATGGGGAAAATGGGGATTGGTAAAAGCGAGCGATGAAAGTAAACTGCAGGTAATGAAACGTGGCAGCTTTGATTCTCTTTGCTTATTTTGTTACCATAATTACTATAACAACAACAAAAAGAAAACGTTAGTTTCGGTAATTAACAATTTCAACTGACACAAGTGGTGACGCCATCTATATGTTTCATTGAAACTAAATTTCCAAAATTGATTATGTTTACTCATTTTGTTACTCTTTATGGTTTCAACGGATATAATTACGAAAATAAGACAAGCGTTAACTTCATCTGACGTCATCTACTGTTAAATTCAATGAAATTAATGTTAAAAAATGGGGAAAATGAGAATTGGTAAAAGCGAGCGAAGAAAGTATACTGCAGGTAATGAAAGCTCTTTCATAAGCGCGACGTCGGAATTATATTTAAAACGTGGCAGCTCTGATTCTCTTTGCTTATATTGTTACCATAGTTACAATAACAAAAACAAAAGGAAACGTTAGCTTCAGCAATGAACAATTTCAACTAACACAAGTGGTGACGCCATCTATATTTTTCATTGAAACTAAAGTTTTGCTCATTTTGTTACTCTTTATGGATATAATTATGAAAAGAAGACAAGCGTTATCTTCATCTGACGCCATCTACTGTTAAATTCAACAAAATTAATGTTAAATCATACAATTTACGTATTTTGTCGCGCAACTTGTCAATTAACTGCGTTTCAACTATTTCGATTTTGGGGGGTGGGAGGTTTGTAGTGTGAGCGGCGGTGACGCCATCTATTTTCAATTAAAAACGAAATTCAAAATTGTCACGTACACGCACCGCTTCACCAATCCACTCCACAACATAGAAATGCGTTTAATTAGTGAACACCGATTCGTTCGCAGTGTTGCAATTGAGTATTATTTTTTTTTCGTATGGACAAATTTCAAACGAATTACATTTGCCAAATAACTGTGTAATTATCGGCAAAACATTTTCGATTGCATACTACAAATTGTCGTGAATAATTCAGTCGACTCGACCTAGCGCGGAAATGAATACACTTTTGTCGGAGGAGAAGTGCAATTGATAACCTCGTGTCCTCGTTCTCTACAAAAGATGCATGTCTTCTCCGCGCCACGTAGACAAATGGAACGTATTAGTTTTTCATGATTTAAGTTTCAGTCTACGAACTGTATACTATTGCATTGGAAGCGTAGCGATCAATAATAGAGTGGAAACAAAGCAATTCGATTGCAGCGACATCTCATAACAAACATTACACTAATATTATAGTAAACAAACCCAGCAAAAAACATTTGAATTGTGTAGATGTTTTTAGGTTATAAATTATAATTGAACAAATTTAAATGTCACTAGAAACTAATACATTTATAAAAAAAAGATGTCAATAAAACGAATATAAATTGTCGAAAATAGATGGAAATTAAGAGATTCGATAGTAGCGCCATCTCGTAAACAAATCGAAACTAATTCTACTAACTCAACTGTTTTTTTGTTGTTTGTTTTCGTTCCTGCTTTGCAGAAATGATGGTTACCGTCGACAACCTACGAAAGTCACATATTAAGAATAAACAACAATAACAACAGCACAATTAATATGTTAATTTGATTTATAATTGAACAAGTGTAAATGTCACTAGAAAGTAAT
>NW_017096827.1:9683-14421 GCF_001412225.1 Nicrophorus vespilloides
AAAATAGATGGAAATTAAGAGATTCGATAGTAGCGCCATCTCGTAAACAAATCGAAACTAATTCTACTAACTCAACTGTTTTTTTTCGTTTGTTTTCGTTCCTGCTTTGCAGAGATGATGGATGGAAGCGCCCTCGGCATTCTTTGATGCGAAAGTGAGAGAGAAAAAAACTTTTCGCAAACTCATAACTAAATGTCTTTCGGGTCGTGAAGCGTACGTGATGATGCATGGTTACGAAACGTCGGTTCATGAATCACCGCCGAAGATTAAATACGTATACCCGACGTTATAACAAAACAAAAAAAAATAATAAGCGTACATCTGTAATGCAATTTGTCCACCTTGTAAAGTACCAACATAACAACACCGAATTTCGTTTTCTTTTTTAATTTTATTTGAGAGAAATTCAGCGATAAAAGGTGAATTAGATTACGGATGCGGACGAAAAAGTTCTGCGAGTCGCGTGGGAGTCCTAAATTTCGTGGAAAAGAGAGCACCGTTGGGAATTTTTTTTTTCACCTGAAGCGACTTAATTGGAAATTTATACATGAAAAAACGTTGCTTCTAAACAAGTTATTACGCGCGGAGCAAATTAAAAGTCCAATTAGTTTCATTTCTTCTCACTAGATGTCTCTTCAATTAGAAACACTAATAACCATCGCCGGAAGTTAAACAAACGCAGTTTTGAACATGGTAATGGATAGTTTCAATTACGAGATGGCGCTGCGATCGAAATGCAATTTGTGTCGATATTAACTTATTTTTCGACTTTTTTAATATACCGGGCGCATTCACCTGCAGAGGGGAGCGGAGATATTAAGGTACATATTATATTCGCGAGTTGAAAGTATGAGATGCTAACGAAAAAGAAAAAAAAATGAGTGGAGAAAATAAGACGATGATGATGATGAAGATGAAGGGAGAAGTTTTTCGGCTGCCAGAAAGTATATTGAAGTTTCGAAAGGACTTTGCGTTTGTTGGTTGTGGGAGGAGAGAGAAGCCCACTCGGATGGAAAGGGGATGAAAGAAACAGAAGAGCAGAGGAGAAATATAAATAAAAAGAGTAGGCTATCATCGATCGAGGATGAAATTTACGTAATAATTATTGAAAGTGTACAAAACTGAAACCGGACGTATTCAAAGTTTATTCGGCGTTTTTCATCAATCCGATTCGATTAAGTGTCTTTCTTTCTTTCTTTCTTTTTTCTACGAAAATCGTTGCGAGTTGACTTCAAACGTTTTCCAAAATTAATTGGACGTTGCACATCAAAAGGGCTGTAATGCATACACTTCGATGGTTTCAATTTCAGGAAGGGTGGAGAGAAAACGTTTTATTTTGCTGCTCCATCTCTCGGTGAAACGTCTATTCATTATTGTATGATTGAAAACTAACGCCGTATAAACTACGATTAATCAAAAGACTTATAATTGAAATTTTGTAAAAACGCCCTCTATCATCAACAATTTGTTACTAATATGACATGATTAAATATTACCAACTTCGTAATTCAATGATAAATTTTGAATCGAAATATTTTCGAGAGGAAAAAAATCGTATCAAAATGCAAATATATTGTAATTTTATTAGCGACATCTATCCTCGAATTGTGCAATTAATTATTACTTGATTTATACCAAATTTGTTTTTTTTTGCAGGTTTACAATTAAACTCGTGGATTAGATATTACGAACCGGCCCACTATGATCAGAGTTGGCTGTTGTCACACAAACATGCGGGCAGGACGAAAAGGAGCGTCGACAGGACGATCAGACTCAACATCACCGGACATGGAAGGTAAATGAAATACACGCACACATTTTCAATTTAAAAAATTTTTTGGGAAATTGTGAAAAATCGTATCTATTTTTCCATTTCGTTAATAAAGCAATTAAATCAATTAAAAAAGACAAGTGCTGCTAGGTTACGCTTATTTACCGCACGATATTGCGTGATTAGCAACGCAAATTAGAAACAATTACTTGTATCTAATTAGTTGTTGCTAAGGGTAATTGTTATGTATCATAAGTGTTGCATAAGTTTGCATAACGTTATCGCGTTTGTTCGGGGAAAACCGTGCATTTCCAAGGATAGACAATTTTTAAATACAATTTCTACTTATTTCATAATTTCACAAAAATTTTATTTAATTTTCCAATAAAAAATAAAAGATAAATGAAAATTATAAAAAAATGAGCTTACACACTCGAATAATAAAAATAAATCAATTGTTTTTTTTTTTAATTATTAGTGTATCTAGCAACATTCAATTGTAAAACAATTGAAAACGAATGTGCTGTAAAACGGTGTTTCAAATGTCAACTCAATCATTCAATTTCCGTTCGACTGTTTGTTTACATCTGTTTGTGAATAAATATTAAATATGGTTATCGATTTGGGCGATAAAAAAAAGGCTTTTAACGAAAAGTTCAGTAAGTGCTGAAAACAAATTGAAAAACAGCTGTTTTTTGTAAATATTAACATCAAACTGTCAAACAAAATGGACAATTGTGTGTCTGAATGAATTGAGCAATGCTGTCATTAAACTGTCAAACAATAACCTAAAAACCATATGATTAATGTAACGTAACGAACATACTAAAACAAAACAAACTTAATACAGTATAGATTGATTTGACAGTCATAAAACTGTCAAAATTAAGGAGGATTGTTTTGGTAACTATGGTAATTATAACTTCAATTTTCGATTCGACTGTTTGATTACATCTGTTTGTGAATAAATATTAAATTTTAACGAAAAGTTCACCAAAGTTCAGTAAGTGCTGAAAACAAATTGAAAACAGCTGTTTTTTTTTTGTAAACATTAACATCAAACTGTCAAACAAAATGGACAATTGTGTGTCTGAATGCGATTGGTTTAACTGTCATTAAACTGTCAATAAAAAACAATAACCTAAAAATCATAAAATAAAACAAACTTAAAACAGTATAGTTGATTGATTTGACAGTCATCAAACTGTCAAAATTAAGGAGGATTGTTTTGGTAACTATGGTAATTATAACTTCAATTTTCGTTCGACTGTTTGATTACATCTGTTTGTGAATAAATATTAAATTTGGTTATCGATTTGGGCGATAAAAGAAGGGCTTTTAACGAAAAGTTCACCAAAGTTCAGTAAGTGCTGAAAACAAATTGAATACAGCTGTTTTTTTGTAAACATTAACATCAAACTGTCAAACAAAATGGACAATTGTGTGTTTGAATGCGATTGGTTTAACTGTCATTAAACTGTCAATCAAAAACAATAACCTAAAAATCATAAAATAAAACAAACTTAAAACAGTATAGTTGATTGATTTGACAGTCATAAAACTGTCAAAATTAACGAGGTTTGTTTTGGTAACTATGGTAATTATAACTTGTAACCTGTTTTGAGCGAGTATTGTTTTGTGGTGATGCGACGAGGACAATGAAGAGAGGAGAAACAAATGAGAATGAAACAAAAGAAACAAGCGAATTCACACTACGTCTTGTTTTTTTCTTCTTCTTCGATTGGAAATGTACGGATTCAAATAATAAAATATATATATATATATAATCGGAAAATTTTAGTATTCCAGTCGCGAACGATGAACGAGCACGTACAAATTCCCGGATTTAATATGTGCGCGTATGTGTGGAAAAATGTAAATTACATATTTCCACCTTTGTCTCTCAGTCTCTCTATCTGCATACATATATACAGGGTGATTCTCTATATATACAGAGTGATTGAAGTAAAAAAATGAAAGTAATTGACTCTCGATTTCTTAACGAGTGTGCTTCGATTCTTAGAAATTGAAACAAAGGAATAGTGAAAGCGCGAGGAGGAAATTTCGGAATCAATTGCGAAAAGTTTATAATCTTGCGATTATGGTTTTATCTTTTGGAAAATTTCCCCCTTTTAAATTATCTCACTTTGTGTACTTGTGTGTGGGAAGTATACGTCCCGCAAAGTAACACGCCTAATGTCTGCAAGCAATAAAGACCGTTTGTTATTTGCGCGTTTCGGGCGTTATCTACCTGCTGCTACGTCTATGTATGTGTTATGTTACGTTACGTTGCGATGTGCAAAACTGGGTTAAATGAAATTCCCAAAACACCGCCCTTGCACACGAACACATGTGCTAAAGTGAGAAGAAATATACATAAAATTGTACTAGAGCAACAGAGAGAAAGAGAGAGAATTCATTCTGAATGGGCATAGTTTTATTTCACGTGCATCCATCTTGATTATTTCCATGTTAATTGCCAAACTCTCTCTCTCTCTCTTTAACTAATCTCTCTGTATATCTTCCTCTCTCTCTCTTTCTCACGCTTATGTAATATAGCACATCGTTGCGCACAGGTAATAAGTGAAAGAGCGCGTGTGATATCCGCACTAACTAGTTATATATATATTGCACCGAAAACGAGCGCGTTTAACGTGTCCCTTTGCATTTATTTTCAATCTACGTAAACGATCCGAAAACAAAGCGAAATTAATGCTGCATCCCTTGTTCCCAGTCTAGAATTAATAGTTTGATGAAATTATATGTAATTTTCTCAGAAACTGTAATAGAAAGTGATTCGCTCCATCTGGCTGTAATTCACGTTCAAAAATGAAGTAATGAAAACGCAGCAGTGTCTTCACTTTTTAGTGATTTTCTCGAAAACTAATACTTGCTACATTCCCCAAACATTCAGCTTTCATATGCATTGCTTGGGTCCATTCTATATATTATAGTTTTCGAGAAAAT
>NW_017096828.1:0-8036 GCF_001412225.1 Nicrophorus vespilloides
GTACAAAATTATTTTATAAAATTGTAGTGAGGAAGAGTTTTATGACCACTGTAATTACTTTGTAAAAAAATATTCCAGAAAATAATAAATGAGGTCTTGCAGTAGATGAACTGTAAGGCAATCGAAATCCCGACAATCAAAATTCCGACAGTATCAAATCCCTGATAACCATAATCCCGACAATATCTTTTATTATTTGATATAGACATATTCATAATAAACCTTAACAAAATATAATACAACATAAGAAATAAATTTCCGGGCGGAAAGACCTAGGACGATAGTCAACCGGGATTTTGATACTGTCGGGATTTTGATTGCCACCGAAAGAGTACACTATAATCAATTAAATGATTAACAAGTATGAGTTTAGCAACAGTAAGACCTCGTATAGAGCTTAATATGCGGTCATAGATGTCCTAGAAGTTACACTAATATGTACTAAACACGTAAATTTATAGCTTTTTTTAGGCTTTAAGATACATGAAATCAGTGTTAATTGAGGAAATTAGATATGTTGGGAAAAAATCATCGGCTAATAATTAAATATGTGATTATGATATACATATTAAGGCAAATCTTTGGTCAATATCTGTTTGTAGTTGTTTTTGAACGTGTTTATTTTTTTATGTGAATATTACAATAAAGACTTTTATTATACAAATGATTGAAACTATGATTGAATTAAAATAATCAAGAAATTAATATTAAAAATTTGGAAATACATCAGTCAATTCTCATTTTAATTCGATTTGTTTTTAATTATCAAAAGAAAATGTTTTATTCTTAAATATGTTATATTAAATAAAGATACATCTTTCTTCACATGAAGTGGAACCTCGCTTAACGAGTTTAATCCGTTCCAAAATTTCCGGATTTTTACTGATATAGTGAAATAATAGTATAGTGAAATACGTTTTCCCATATAAACTAATGTAATTTACGATAATGCGTTTCTTGCCGAAAAAAAATTATAACTTGGTCTCGAATTTTAATTATTATGCTTTTCATATCTATGGTCCTTTTTATTCGGAGACATGCATATGTTATTAAATTTTGCACAAAAAAAAACAAATAACATATCTGAACACAAGTTTGGAAATGTTGTGATCTCAAACAACACTGAGATGCAACTAGTATGACCACTAGGAACCGTTTTCCAATTCACACACTGCAATTTTATATTTGTTTACATTACTTGTATCAATTCAGGGACTTGGTGTAGGTCTCTTTATACTTTTAATATTTGTTTACATAAAAAAGCGTACATAGTGTATTTTGCATTTACAGCAAACACAAATTATATTTGCAAATTATAGTCCGCTTTAAACAAAGATGATAAAGAAAATCGAAGAAAATGGGAAGAAATTTGAAGAAAATGTGTACACAAATTTTAAAAAAATGTAGCTGGGACTTCTCTTCTCCTCGTCACACGTTCTGCGAAACGTCGTTCGTTAAGCGAGTCATTTTTCTTACAATTCATTTTGCTCGTTAAGCGAAATGCTCGTTATGCGAGGAGCTCGTTAAGCGAGGTCCTACTGTATAAAGTTAAAAATATTTTTTAGAGATATAAGAATTCGAGAACTAATTTCAACTCCATTATATGTTGCATCGTAACCTCAAATCGATATTTATGTATATAATGTTTATTAACAATAATAAGATTTCAGAAAACATGAAATCATGAAAAGTGTTGCTACTTACAATCAAAGTTTCTGTAAAAAAAATATTGAAAATTTTAAAGTTAAATTGTTAGTATATTTATATTGAAAAATCATATGATAACATGACATAATAAGTATTTATGATTTATATTATTAAATAAAAAAAATAAAAAGGTACTTTCTTATTTTCCTGTTTGTTATATTGGCAATTGAGTATCAAAAATCAAATAATTACTTGATGTCATTAATTTTGCATTAGAAAATCAAGTTATATGTCACTTTAATATTTTTATTGGTTATGCTGTCAAATTAGTATCAAAATCAAATCATTATTTGATATTGTCAGTAAATTTATATTGGAAAATGAAAAAATAGAAAGGCAAAAATGTGTATGTCACTTTCTTATTTTTCTGTTTATTATATTGGCAATTAAGTGTCATATAATAATTTGATATTGTCACTAATTTTACATTGGAAAATCAAGTTATATGCCACTTTAATATTTGTTTAATATAAGTTGATATTGGAAAATGAAAAAATAAAAAGGCAAATGTTTGTATGTCAGTTTCTTATTATTTTTGAGTATATTGATGATTTTGACACTCAATTAGTTATTTGAATTGTCATTAACTACATATTTAAAGACCATTAAACCATATCTATAATAAGCATTTTCATTAATTCTTTTTGTATTGAAAATTTAGCACAATTTTCAAGAAAGTTTGTATTCATACATTCTATTGCAATGGAACTAATTGCAGTTAAATAGAACTAATTATATAATATTGTGATTAAATTACTTAAAATTAATATATATAACAGGGTATAAGTATGCATGTAATTTTAAATTTCTATGATACACATTCACAGTTGGGTTTATTAATGGGAAGAATTAAATGAATTAATAAATGTGTCAGTGACGTTGTAAACGGTATTTTTGTACAAAGAAAAATGTAGAAAATTAACATCTCATATTTCAGAATTTAAGAGCGTTAAACGGTCGGAACGTCCATATATCACCATTACGACGATTTAATTGACTCGACTACACTTCACATTCAATTATCACCATTCTATTAGCGGCACGTTTAGTGCTGTGCACAACAAAGGAGCGGACGATGTATAAATATGAATGAGAAAGAAGGGAAATTTGAATCGATTTGCATACGAGTAGCTAGCTGCTAGCTGTCGACAGCACCGTTGAAAGGCTGGATTGGGACGAAGGGCGGCAGCAGCAGCGGCAGCCCTCCAGATAAAAATCTAGCGGACATAAAAAGCGAGGGACGGATGGATGGATTTATGGGCCTTTTGCGTGGGCAGCTGAGGCACATGGGGCCACCTGAATCAATGCATCGCGACTACGATGGTTTAGGTCGGTTGCTAATGGTGGAATTCCCGACGTTGCAGGCGCGCGGTTATTTTTTTTTTGCATGCACAATCGATTTGTTTATGAAGAACTCAATTTCACGTTCTAATGGAGGCATTTATTTATTTTACCTTCCTTCCTTCGCAGACGAGTGCTTTGAAAGGACTGCAGGATGGGCGGAAATCGGAGGCTCGATTGTTCCTTCCGATACAAGCGTCTAAGATGCATGCACCTGTACGTTCGAGTGCACCAAATGCACAATTTATTTCCTCACTCGAAACCAAAAAACCTGGAGGAAAAGAATAAATAAATACATAAAAAACGAACGCACAATCGCACAATGATTATATAATAAAGAAATTGATACATTGTGAAAAGACAACTATTGTTGCTAATCATAGATGGCTCTCATGTTGAAGCCGCTTGTTAGTAGTGATTATACTCATTTGTTACTTGAATTATAATAGAATATTTTAGTTATTAAACACAATGTATCAATATTGGTGAATATAATGAAATTGAAAAACAATTTTTATAATCAACTCTCTAGTTATTAATACATATATAACTCCATAATATAAACATTTATTGGATTTTTATGTGAACAAATTAACATAATTAATATAAAATTATAAAATGTCTGAAGATTGGTGTTATTAATCAAATTGGTCTCCTAATATCCTAAAACCTCGGTTTACAAACATTATTACTAAAGGCAGTTCAAAAACTAATTCATTCGTAAACTGAACAATATACTTCATATACTTTTTGATATAATTTTGTATAAAAATAATTTATTAAATTAATCTCTAGAATATTGAATATTTAAGTTATCACTAAACCTTAAATAATTCATTAATTTGTAATAATTTATTGTTATCAATCTTTACTGGACATTCTCATTTTGAGTTTTCTTAAATGCATAATTTATTATATACGTTTTCTTTATTTTACAAAAGCACAGATCATATCTTTAGGTGTCTAAGGTTACATTTACAGATATATTACAATAGATTGAAGATAGGGTTTTCAACAGATCTGTGTAATCATTTTATAATATATTTGAATATTATAGCTCTTTATGCCTTTTGAAACCAGACTAGTTGAGGAACTAAACTTAATTTGAAGGGAAAACAACTTTTTTATTGCTCAAATAAAATTTAGTTAGTTTTGAACGTTTCAAATCAGATTATAGTCAATTTGGACTGATCTAAACCGCATTACTGTATATAATAGAACTGTGGGTTACCATTCTTAAACATATTATAGAAAATTTTTCGTTGCTCAGAAGATTTCAATTAAAAATTATTAAATCACATCATATTAAGTCATTGAGCTTGAACAAGGCATTGTTAACAATCATTTTTAATTGACATCTTTGTGACAGTTTCAACAGTCTCAAAATAAAGATATTCGTGGAGTGTATTGATATTTTATTTTAAATTGAAAAATGTAAAAAAAATCTTTCATATAAAACTGGCAATTCTTTTAAGATCGGTTTGTCAAAACTCGGGAAAAAACGTAACTTATCTCTGGTATCGTGTCACATCGTGTAAGTAGTATGAATTCCAATATTTTTCATATGATTTTTGATATTTTCAGTTTGAACATTGTTAATATAAAAATTCTTTAAATTTATACAAAAGTATTTTATACAAACACATGATTACACTAAAATTAACTTTATTTCTGAAATGTTTTTTACTCTTGGGCACTTTTGATATGTTGCCATCTTTGTTCTCCAACTGCTTATGAACTTTATTAACGAATGATCTAGCGACTTTCAGAAATTGCGATATTTTATGATTAGTTTTTAAAGCAATAAATATAGAATGTCTTTCCTGTTCTTTAGTCATCTGCCATTACTTTTAAATCTACTATGTTGCATAGCCAAGAAAAAAGTATATATGTACTTTCACACACATCATATTTTTTTTAAATAAAATTGTGCTGAGTCTATTAATATAAATATAATAATAATGGTTGATAGCCTTTGCGACCAATAAATATATATAAATTAAAAAATATTGTTGAGAAGTACTATTAAAATACTTCATCCATACGACGAGTGACAAGTGGATGGATATGGATTTCTATAATGCTAAATAGTAGTTGACACTACTGATAGTTATTTATGTGTCATAGTATACATAGTGTAGTAAGTACAGTTCTAAAACAATATAATAAAATACGAAGAATCTATTTAATAATTGACAGATTATGTTCGGTCTATAGGTCAACTTGATTGAAAGAACCAATAAATTTTGTAATTATCATTAATGAAACTATAAATTTAATAAAGCATGAAGAAGATACGCTCATTCATTAAAAGTATTTAAACTTTAGTTCTACCTACCGATTGAGAGCCTCCTCCTTTTCAATTTTCAATACATTTACCGCCGTCTACGACGATGATGAAAAAGAAAAGAGAGAAGAAAAAGGTTTAACTATATATACAAACACTCACATGTATATCAAGGAGAAGTAAAAAGGTAAAAATATAACATTAAAAGTTATCATTAATTCCCTCTTTGCGTTCCTTCTTTTTTCTTCTTCTTTTAAATGTATAATGCAGTGAGCTTAATAACTGGTTGAGTGAATGGCCGAAGAGACGGCATGCAACCGTCTCATTGTAACCGAATCCACCGTGTACATTATTATTAAAAGGATGAATGAAAACCATTTTACGCTATTGATAAAAACATAATTTTTTCGATGCATATAATTGCCGGGAATTTCATTTTTCCAACTAAGATTATGAGAGCGAGAGATGAAAGAAGAATAAAGTATAAGGAGGAAGAGAAAAAAAAAGAGACAACGAAATGGATGTAAATGCGGGTATGTGGTTCGAATTATGTATACTATAGCTTGTTCATTTCAAATGCAAATAAATATAGGTTAGATCATCTGTATTGAATATGGATAGAAAGTGTAAGTTATAATAGTTATTATGAGAGTATTATCTATATTTCTATAGTCATTCTTGAATAGGTAGAGTAGAGATCTATTGATCTATTTTATTATTAAATAAAAATTGTTTTTATATAAATAATCATTGCAAGATCGATTAATACAAAGAATATTTATTAAAATAATTACAGACAGTTAAATCCGTTCCAAAAAAGTATAACCTGGTCTCCATTTTTAATGATTTCGCTTTTCATATCTACGCTTCTTTTTATTCGTAGATATGCAAGTGTTATTAAATTTTGCACAAGTTTGGAAATTTTATGATTACAAAAAACACTAAGATGCAAATAGAATGACCACTTTATTGGTACAAAAATACGAATATTAGTATGTTTGTCACAATGAGCAATTTTTCAAATGATTAAATATTTTTAAGGGAGGCGTAGTAAGATCAAGTTTGGAAACCACTGATTAATGGTCTTAAATAAGTACGTACGTATTATCGAACGTAAAGAATATGTGTGGGGTAGGTGAGCACTAAATACGTCTATATTTGTTCGGGGCATAATATCTGAAAATATAATTGTAGCTAAAAAAAAGCACAAAAATATGATTTGATTGCCAGATATTAGGACAACTATAAAAAGAAAAATAACATATTTTTGGTAATATAGTAATTATTTTATTTTAAATTTTCAATTATTTTCTATACACAATTTTCTGCAATTAATTATAATTCACTTCATCAATCGACGCAATATATTGACTAATCATGCAACTTGATTAATTGTACACCACCTCTGCTTCGAAATTCCTGATTTTCCCTATTTTTCACTAGTCAATACTTGTTGACTTTTGAGCAAGACCTAGATGCTCGGGAAAACTTATACTTACTCCATTTCGTTATTCAAATCGTCCTCTTATTCATCTGGTGTTCCTGAACTAGAAACCTCATCACTTTGCAAAGGTTCCTGCGGAGTTACCACTGGTAACTCTTCTACGTCCATTATTCCTGAGCTAGAAACCTCGTTAGATTGTAAAGCTACTGAATATTCGTTCAGGAGAGTAGGCAATCCCGAGCGAGGGCAAATAAATATGTGACGGTAAATTACCGTATTGCTTAGATATGTTGTCTGCAAATGATGTCCGTCCTCCGACAACTTTTCTAAGCAAGTTCTAATCACTGTATCTCCTCTAACAACGCATCTTGTTTGGCTTAAATCCATTTCAGCAATATTTTTTTTGTTGGTACAAAAATCTTCAAGTGTTCACGATGTTACTAGAATGTTTTCTACTGCAAATACGGTGGAGGAGGGTAAAATTTCTATGAAAAATTAGTTTTTTATACGAGTGCCATAAATAAATTCCAAAAAAAGATCTGCTATTACCTGAATTATCGAAGGGTATTGAGGAGAAGTTTTATGACTATTTCAATTAACTTGTATAATATTATTTTATTATATTGTAGTGAGGAAAAATGTATTTTTTCTTCATTTTAATTATTATTTTTAACATTAAATATGTCTTTAAAAATATTTTTTTATGTAGTAATTATTTTATTCACAATCTATTCATCAATGTGAAAATTGAGTAAATTTATTTGGATAATTACCATTATGATGATTTTGAACATTGATAATTACTTAAATCTATATACTAAATCTATTGGTTTACAAAGCTTCAGCCTGTTTATGGTTTCACTGTTGTCGAGTAGGCCAATAGCCAGAATATTAGTATGTAATTCCAGTCTATTTTGGTATCTACTACTAAATGTTGCTATTGTATCCTCGACCAAATATGAAGATCCCTAATAATATTTCTTAGGAATTTTGATTGAAACATGTGTATAATTTGTATGTTCGATTTACTGGCCGCATTCCATAATTGGATATCATACGTCCTTACTGGTTTCAGTATTACTTTGTATATAAGAAATTTATTTTCTACTGATAATTCCGATATTTTCTCTAGAAACCAGTAGAGTTTTAAAAACTTTATTTCTAATTGCTCTCTCTTAGCCTGAATGTGATCTTTCCTAGATATTTAACTTTTGTTGCTTTTGGCAGATCTTGTCCATTAAGTCTTACAGTTGGGTA
>NW_017096828.1:8047-8938 GCF_001412225.1 Nicrophorus vespilloides
AAATGAAGAATAGCAGCTTATCTAAATTTACCTGTAGATATTTAGATGCTACTGTTGGATTCGCATTTGAAAGTTCAGGAAATAATGTATCAAATAAAAACTAATAACAAATATGTTGTTTCAAAAATATAGAATAATTAATTAATTCCTTACAATATTTCTTTATTTTATGTAACAACAAAATATTGTGCAACATGATTTGAAAGTTACTTTTATTACAATTTTTTTTTTTGGATTACGGAAATAAATAAATGGTATTACGAAATTAATGTAGAATTTAAATAAGTTTCTAAATAAAATAGAAATGTTATAGTTAACAATGTTCAAAAATCTATTTCTTCTCAAGACCTAAATGATCGGGAAAACCTATACATACTACCATTCTAACATACTCGTTATTCTCATCGTCCTCTTCTTCATCCGTTGTTCCTGAGCTTGAAACCTCATTACATTGCAAAAGTTTTTGCGGAGCGTAAATTTGGTTATTGTCAGTTCTTACCACTGGTAACTCTTCTTCATCCATTATTTCTGAGCTTGAAACCTCGTTACATTGTAAAGGTTCTGTATATTCGTTAAGAAGAGTTTGCAATCCCGAGTAAGTGCAAATACATATGTGACGGTAAATTTTCGTATTGCGTACATATGTTGTCTCCAAGTGATGTCCGTCCTCCGTCAACTTTTCTAAGTAAGTTGTAATCACTGTATCTCCTATGACAATAGATCTTTTTTGTTAAGGGAGGCATAGTAACATCAAGTATGGAAACCACTCATTATTGGTCGTAAATAATTACGTACGTATTATCGAACATAAAGAATATGTGTGAGGTAGATGAACACTAAATACGTCTATATTTGTTCTGGGCATAATATCTGAAAATATAATTGTAGCTA